>NW_008651053.1:0-1182 GCF_000695815.1 Acanthisitta chloris | reverse complement strand
CTCCAGTATGCTTCTCACCACAGAGATATAAATCCTGTCAGATCGTCCTTTGCTTGAAGCTTTGATTACTTCTAAGTTATTCTTGGTTGTTCTAGTGATACCTGGGCAACTGAGTGAGCACAGGACAGGAATTGTAGATATGTACAGGGAGTTTCTGTCCCCAAAAGATGAGTGAAATTTGGTTTATAATGAAGCTACATAAGAAATAGTGCTATAGCCCTGAAGAAATCATTTTTACATTTTGAAGACCTGCTCTTCAATCAGTGGGTCATCCCATTTCTATCACCAGAGGAGGGTAATTTGAGCTTCAAGCCTGCAGCTGTGGTCCAGTCTGGGTGTAATCTGTGCACAGATGAGAAACTATCAAGACCTGACACCATCTTAGTGTATAGATGCTAAACCAGGTATTAGAGCTTGTTACAGGACATGCTTCTTGGTCACCTTCTTGCAAACACTTGATAGCTTGCTTTGAAAAGGGTTGAAGGTGAAATCAAGCATTTTCCAAAGTTAATGGCCTGCTGAGAACTTAACAAGACTTCTCAGCATGTTGAAGTCTAGTATCAGCGCTAAATTACAGTGCTGAGTACAAAACCAAGGTCTGGTGTTGTGTAGGGAGAACAAAAAAAGAAAAGCATTTGAGTGCTTCCTAAAGAGAAAGAGCTCCTCACCAGCCATGGCAGCCAGAGATCTGTTCCCACTGGTTCTGAAAACCTTTCTAATAACAGTACCTGGATGCAGCAGATATTGTCAGTAGCTCTGGTAGACAGTGTCATCACTGCGTTGATGGTACACAAGCAAAGGTCTGACTTGAGGAGAGCTGTCTCTGCTGCTTTCTGGTTCCTCGGGAAACGCAATGAGTACTTTAAATGGCCTCGGTGTTTTATTAGAGGTTTTTGTTCTGCTGGAGGCATTGATGGCTTGTATAGCTGTAGGTAATCTCCCTAGAAATCTCTCTATAGGGGTTAGAAGTTTGCTGATTTCAGCCACTAAACCCTAAGTGCTGTGCAACATAGTGTCTTTTCACTTGAGGCGTGTACATACAAAAGTGGCCTCTAGATGCTCCTGCAACCCAACGAAATCAGACTATTTCACTGCAAAAACTGATGGTGGGTAGGGGGTGGGGAAGAAGTAGTTTGAACCTGGCTTTGTATAATAAAATAACTTCTAAATCTGGAAAACTAT
>NW_008651052.1:74141-77459 GCF_000695815.1 Acanthisitta chloris | reverse complement strand
CCCTGCGGCCGCGGGCACTGCCCTCCCGCCGCTCCGACCGGGGTCACTCGGGCAAGGCTCCTGCCCCGCGCCGTGCGATTTGAAAGGAGCACTGTCGGAGTCCTCAATTTGATGTATCTTTTAATAAGCTGCTGATGAATAAACATGAGTAGAGCTTTTGGATCCATCACCTACGAGATGCTCTCCTAGCCTGTGCAGGCGGAAGGGATGCAAATACCTGGGTCTGAATTTAGGTATCAAAGGAGTTTTTCCAAAGTTGGGTTTGCGCCTCGCCAGGTAACTTACTCCTTGTGATTGGCAAGAAGAGCAGGAATTGATGCAAGAGGGAAAAAAAGCGGCGGTGGTTTATGGGAGAACAATTTGTTTGATGTAACATACCGATCTTAATCAACAGCTCGCATAATACTGTGATGTATCTTCATGTTCCATAAAAATAATAGACTTGAATTAGAGGTCGTTATCTCTTCCTGTCTATGCATAATTATATTAAGGCACTGTCTACTGGCAGAGCACTGCAGCTGCTGGAAATTAGTTTTGGTTTAGATTGATTATAGAAGATGTATAATTTATCAGAAAAGGGAGTCAAATTAGCCTTTCTCCCAGCTCTGATCTTGTATTAATGCAGTTAGCTGCTGATGGGGTCACTCCACAACAATTTGGCCTGCATCATCCTAACCTCTGAAATACAGATTTTGAGTACAAAAAACCACTCAGCCAGGGCTGTTGATTCCAGGTTGATCTCCCCTTGGGTTTTGACAGGCTTTCATTACAGTGTAATTCTACTTTTCTGACTCCTGGCTCTTTTGATTCTGTGTGTTAGCATGGCTGGCCTGCCTTTGATCTCTTGTTGCTCAAAAGTAATGAAACCAGGTTTAATCCTTTATTTTTTGAGAAGGAATACAAAAGTAATCTGTTCTTAAAAGGAGTAATATGTTTTTGGCATTGTCTCTCAGTCATTTGTGGAAGAAGGAGTTAAAATAATTTCCCTTTCTGGAGCTTAAGATGCATTTATACAGATGCACATGGCCTTATCTAAAATTCTCATAGTCCTGCAGGAGAATGTCATCCTGCATAACACATTCCTTTGAATGACATTATGTTCATGAAAAAACCCTCCTGTTCCCTTCTTACCACACCAGAGAAATTTTGAGAGATATATTAGTTGTCACCTTGCTTGCACTACTAAATAGGGTTTTAAGAAGTTTTATGCCCCATGTGAGCTCTTACAGGGGAGAAAAAGCATTTGTTCTAAGGTGCTGCTCCAAAGCAAGGGATAATATCTGCCACAGAATATATGATTTGTAACACACAGTTCTCACATTATCTTCTAGAGATGAAAAACATTTTACAGATGGCGAGTCTGATACTCGTGAGAGTGTGATTTTTGTCGCTGCGGAGCTTGGTGGCAGAGCATGGTGCTTCTCTTCAGAACAGTTTCTTGTAAAATGGCAGCATATGCTCTATGTTCATATGTAGTAATTAAACTTGCTCCTGCTTTATAATTCAAAATTCACTCTCCTTAAAACAATGGGATCAGCATGAGTAGCATTGTCTATCAGTTGCAGAATCAATAGTAGCTTTGATGGCTCGGAAGTTAAGAGTCTAGGATGAAAAAGCTAGGTGAGGATAATGCAGTTTCTGTCAGCCCCATCAGAGCTCCCACAGGGCCCTACTTGCCCTGGGCCACAGAGTGACCTCGCACAATGAGGGTCCCTATCTGCTGCTGCATCTCCAGCTCCTGCAGTGCTCTCTGGCATGAGGGAGTGTTTAGAGTAGGTGCTATGAAGTGGATGGTTTGTCTTATTCCAGAAAACTCCCGTTCAGTGGGATATTTTGCAGGTGTGAAGTTGCTTCCCGGTCTCTGAGGAACCCATGATATTAATACAGACCCAAGAGGGAGTATGTTGTAAGGAGAGGACGGGAGGCAGCAGCTAAATGTTTGCAGATATGAATGACACGTAAACATTGGCACGTCTGTGTGGAGAGATGGAGATTGCTGCTGCTGATGCACAGAGCCAGATGAGTGTGAGGTCTGCCAGGCAGAGAGGCCGTACATGCTGTGTCCCAGCCATCCTGCCCAGCAGCTGGTGGAAGAGCCCAAGTGGTGATGACCATGAGAAAAGAGTCCTGAGCAGCCTAACTCATATTAAATCATCTGCAGGAGACATACAGCCATCTGCTATAGTAGTTTTCCATAACCTATCTGCCTCTTTTTTTAAAAAGTGAAAATTGTTCATTTCTCTTGAAAAGTTTTCGTTATGTCTTAGCTAAGCCAAGGAGCACCGCTGACATAGCATACGATTTGAAGGTGGCATATGTTGTTTCAGTCTGTTGCATCTTCCCTCTCCGGTTTGGTAGTTCCAGATCCAGGAAGGATCCAAGATGCCAGTTACTGCCAAGTGTTTGCTCTCATGGAGATGCTTCTGCAGTGGTATGATCCCACCAAATTCAGGAGTTATTCTAGGTGCATGTACTGGGTGCAGAAGTAGCCTCAGGAACTATATGTTCTGTTGTGTAACTAATGGGTGAAATTATGACCTGTGTGGAATTTTCAGCTTTTTCACATGGAGACTAAAACTGACAGCAAGGGGTGAAATTTGCTAAATAGACTGGACATGGGGAGGGGAAAAAAAAGGATGATTATTGAAATTTGCTAAATAGACTGGACATGGTGAGGGGAAAAAAAAGGATGATTACATAAACAGAATTACATCTGGATATCTAGACACAGGAGTATAATGCTGAGATTTTATTTTCCCTTTCTATCAAGATCTGAGATTTTCCATTTTATTTTCTAAATGAAGGAAGTGACATTTCAAAACTGTCGCAGCTAAGTGATGCTAAAAGCCAGGCACAATGCTTCTGTTTCCAACAGAGGTGATTTCAGAGAACAGGAGCAGAAGTGACAATCTGATGGAGAAAAGGAGAGAGGAATGTAAAGAGGAAATAAACACCAGGTGTAGTGATGCACAAACCAAGTTCCTCTCTCCGGGTCTGTTCAGTTTCTAAATGCATTTAATAAACTGATGCTCTTGTGCTCTTTGTTCCATTTGTACATTCTCCATAGTGAATTTCTCCATATACTGAGAGAGTAAAATGGAAAGCCTGTGCAGAATGTAGGAGCACATCATCAAGCAGTGGAATGCTCAATAATTAATTTCCTGCCAGGAGATGTGGGGCTTTTTTCTCTTTCTTTCTTTCATTACAGCACCAGTGGGAACATTTTGTTACAACACAAGAATATTTTAAAATCTTCCCTACTGGAAGCTTGATTTAGGATCATCAAAAATATACTTCCTCATGTGGTGAATTGCACTC
>NW_008651052.1:71498-74122 GCF_000695815.1 Acanthisitta chloris | reverse complement strand
GGAATTATTCTCTTTTAGATGATATTTTGGTTGTGTGCTTTGCAATAGTCTGGATATATGTTGAGTAGTACATATCTTTCCATGCATTCCTTGGAATCAAATATGTGGAGATAAATAATTGTGCAGTCAGATGTTTTGTTCATCCCTGGCAAACAAGTGCTGTTACCACCATTTAAAAATAAGTACAGTTTGAATGTTCATTTTATGTATTTATAATAGAGTAGATGGGCTGGGATGGTAGAACTCTACCTTTTTTTTATCAGGGGACTAGCCAAGGAGCCCAAACTCCTGCTAATTATCATTTCACTACTCACTCAGGGTTTGATCCAGAACCCACAGAAACCCGTTTAATACCTTGATTTCTGTAGATTTAAATATTTCCTGAGTCTCAGCCTTGCTCTGCTGAGGGATGCATGGCCTTCAGATGTATTTGGAGGGCTCTGCAGGAGTGTATTTGTAGTGTTGTCAGAAATAATGGGGGAAAAAATGATGACAGACTGGAAGAAATAACCTGAACAATACTAGTCCCATTGGTTCCCCATCCTTGACATAGTTTATACCTTTTGGTGAATCACTTACTCGTAAACTCTCAGCACTCTCTGATTTTGCCTGACTTCCTTCCTCTGTGGATCCTTAAGATCTAGATTTTACAAGCTTTGGACAGCAGTGACTGTGGTTGTCATTAATATGAATCTCAGCTTCCTTTGAGGTAAGAGGTTCTAAAGCCTATGTCTTAAGAGGGAATGCAAGTGCTTAACTCAAAAGTGAACTCTGTCAGTGAGAATATCTGCATATCTTACCTTTGGGAGGCTTAGGACATCCAAAGGCAGGTGCTTGAAAATGTGTCTCTCCGTATTTTTCATTTATGTATGAAGCATAATTCTTGTGACTTTTGCGCTTTACTACAGAGTGTAATAATTTTCTTTTAATTGCAAGGTACAACAGCATTCAACTTGTTTGCTATAGCCCAACATGCCTTTTAAATGCATGGAAATTTTACAAATGGAAGGAAACCTTTTTTAATGTATCCATTCATTCTGACAAAAGTAAGGTGCTGCAACTGTTCATTACTTTAACTCTTCTATAACCTGTCACCGTACTCAGCAGGATTTCATTCTGCCTGTAGGCATGTTCATTTAGTGGAGTTCTTTGTAGATTTAGGTGACATTTGCAAAGATTAAATTGCCTGGAAAACCTCGGGCAAAGCCCTGTACAATCACATAGTGATCCTTTTTAATATAAAAGTGGAGTTAAATGGGCCTGAGAATTATAAATGTGAACCCCCAAAACAAAGGTTCAGATACAGGTATAAGAAACCAAAGTTAATGCTGGAAATACAAGTCTTCTGGAGGGGATGGTCTTTGTAAGGGCAGTCTCATACCTGACAGTATTTGTCAGCAATGGGGAAGACTTAGCTGCTGCAGATGTAGGGAACTCTGTAGTGAAATAAAAAAGAGCAGTGAGAGGTAAGTCAAAGTACAGATTGCATGTTTCAGCATGCAGTTTTAATGAGGCTGGTGCCTACTTTCTCTAACAAATTAGAAGTCTGGGCTCTCTGTGCCATTGAATGGATGAAATGACACCGAATTCAAATCATGCCCATTAGCTCCACAGTCAAATGAATGTGTACTAACACTTTGTCTTAAGAGAGATTGTGTTTGGCCACAGCATGGACCTGACTCGAGGCATGGGGTTGATGTGCTGTCACTTATCAACATCACCTTCTCTGTCTTTCCTTGGTGAGCTGTTGAAGCTCTAACCAGCCTCAGCATTAGGAGAGCTGGTGACACCTCAGACCATATCACTCGCCTGAGGTCGTAATTTAAAAATGACAGTCTTCAAAACTCTGTGATGATTTAAAAATACAATGTACTTTTCATAATTCTCCTGCTTGTTTTTTCGTTTTGTCCACTTGACTTGGACAGACATGCAAACAATTTTCTTTCTCCTAGAGACAACTTCAAGGTTAAGCCACTTGCCTTCTGGAGTATGTGTAGCATTTATTTGGAAAATACTACAAAGGGATGACTTGATTTCCTTTTTCAGTTTTAAAGAGAGATTTCTGTTGGACTAGAGAAAGCAACCTTGGGGCATTTTGGCTTGTCAGTGTCCATTTAAACATTATTTGTTTATGTCTTAAGCTGTTGAAACATACTGTTGTTTCAGAGTGATTCTTAGGGGCATATGTCTAAAGGGGAAGAGCCAAATATCTGTCTTGTCATGTAAAAGTCAAAAGGATCTCAAAACTGTATTCAGGAGAAGAAATTACCAGATAAGCTGTGAGATTTGTGTCAGTGCTGGGGTAGTGAAGGGCATCACAGCACCTTTTAAGAAATAGGTGTCTTTCTTTACATGCCTCTCTACCTGCTATTCTATTTTTATGTCTCCCCAACCAGTTAAATACAGGGACCGTAGGTGGAGGATTGCAGGATGGATTTTACTTCGTTATATTTGCTGCAGATATCTGTGCAAACAGCTGAGCTGTGTTTTAGCTGTAGTTTGAGGCTTTCTAGCCATGAACACACAAGTTTAAATCAGCATCTTCTAAGGAGGCTCATAATAGCAACAGTCTGCATGTCTACAGAGTGAATGCCTGTGGACCTGTGAGCTGCAAGCAGAGGATT
>NW_008651052.1:23366-71472 GCF_000695815.1 Acanthisitta chloris | reverse complement strand
TGCTGAATCTGAATAGATATTATCAAAAACACTTAAAAGATAATGCTAATCTCTGTGCCCATTGCTTAATTTGATCACATGATTCAAAACATTTGTTGCACTAGTATAATAGTTTGAGGGATTCTCTTAATTATTTTCCATTCATTTCAAACATGAATTAAAACATATTTTATGCTGTAGTATCTTGAAAGTTACTCCTGATATAGATAAATGTAATTCAGACCCAGTGTATCTGTGAACAGTGAATTACCTTGTTTTTCCTACTCTTCATGTTAGCATCTTTTACTGTTGGTAGTCAGAAATGAGACCTTTCTACACTGGTGTTGATTTGCTTCATTACATTTTTTCTCTTTTAGTAGTATAATTGGTAGTATAATTCCAGTTGTTTACAAAATAAATGCTTCTTAAATATGTGTCATAGGATTCATTATAAATACAAACATTTATATTCCAGCCCTTGTTGTATTTAATGCATGCATCCCTTTGGATCTTCATCCTATCATGGGAATGAGTACATTTTGTAGTGTCCCAAGATGGGCAAAGAAGTCCATGCTCTTGTGCATTGTCCATTACCATGAAACATGTCTGTTTAGATGCCCCATATGTCTGAGTTCATCCAGAGCCCTGATAGGGTCAGAGATGCTTTACCCACACCCATGGAATCACCTTAGATAGATCAGGTAGTGTCACCAGCTGTCACCAGCTAAGTTTTTATTCTTCCAGCCAATTTTTCCCTATGTTTTCTGCAAGAAACCCACACAACCCTGCAGTAAACCCCTTGATGATCAGGTGGCCATGTGTTATTCATCTGCTGTGAGAGCCATACCCAGCCGGAACTGTCCGTTCCACAGGGCTCCAGCTGAAGCTCTGAACTGCAGCCAAAGCAGAGGGAGCAGATATGTGCACTGCCTGTCTTTCTCTTGTGCACTGATGGTCAGATAGAAGTGCTTTGCCATTTTGTTTCAGTTTTTCCAAAGAACCCCCTAATGTATATCAATAGGTGTTTGGTGTATGCAGTCAGTGTAGTTCACAACTAAGGGCTGATTATGCTTCTCTTGGCTAAGTGAAAAATGGGAAGGGCAAGAGAGACCTGGCTCAGTGACAAATGAAAGCAGTGCCAACAAAGATAACTGCTAAAAGCTGATCCTTCATACGACTGTGTCTGGACACGTGATTAGAACTTTCTGGCTCTTACTGATGTTCACGATAAACACGAACTGCAGTTCCAACTTAATAAAGATATAGTATTTATAAACAACATAGTATGAAATGTTCGCTTCAGACTTATTGTCTTGGATGTAAGCAATGAAATGTAAATCTGTCTGGGCTGTTTGCCCAGGGAGAGAACAGGGTAAACAGAAGTAGGTACACGAGGAAGAGCATGGTCCACAGAAACCTAGTGACAGTGCAGGAAGGAGTGTGGCCAGCACCATCATGTCAGACTTGGTGAATCATAAAAATCCTGCCCAAATAAGAAAACAGTCTTTCAGAGATAAAATTCCCACTGACTCTCCCTTTTTGACAAGGTATTCTGTAGACCTGTTTCTGGTACAAACCCTGAGCAATTCCAGGAGTAGCTGTTCCAACTAGCTGGGAAGCATTTGGTCCCTCTCCTTGTTCTCAGGTTCCAGGCTGGGTAGGAGAATTCCTGGACCTGATTATTAATGCCACTGAACAACATTTAGTTCCTTTTGCTTTCAATTTTTTTCTGTCTTTTAAAAAAGAGATCTCCCTGGATACAGGACAAGGAGTGATTTGAAGTTTTAGGGACTCTTGCGTGAGTTTTTCCATTTCTGCCTATTCTAAAGAAAAAAAGTTGTTAAGGAACCTAATGTTAGTTAAAAGAACTTGGGCTCAGCCTTCTTCCAGAAGTTAATTTGGTTACTGACCTTGGCTGAAAGAAGACATAGTATGAGTTCTTGCTGGCTAAGCTGCATTTCTTCTTGTGAAAGAAGACAGTCTTTTTGATGTATTCAGTGTTGGCCCTTCAAAACTGTTAAAACATTTTGTGTTTATCAGAAGGATCAAAGAAGATAGAAGATTTAATTGTCTTCAGCAACTGTATGTATGAAGAGGAAGCACCATGTTTTGGTTGCTAGTACAGCTAAGGGATGCTATTAAACCCTTTGTCTCAGCTGCAGTTGACAGTATCACTCATCATGAATTTATTTTAATGTAAGAATTTGGAGGTCACACCAGTGTGACTCCTGAAGTCAGGAAGTGGTTGTGACCATGGTGATGGCAATCCATTCTGCAGGAGAAGGACATGCACAATTCCTGTCCAGTCCCAGGCATAACCAAGAGGGGCTATCCTCAGGTGCTGAGAGATCCACATGTAGCTGGGGAAGTCTGCAAGGCTGATACTCATCTGTCTCTCAAAAATGTTTGGAAATGAACTAATGCAGCAAGTTACATTGTGTTTCAGCTGATCAGATCTTAGGTACCTTTCAAGTCCTTGACTTCCTTTAATTTTGGGGAAGGGTGAAACATTTCAATGCCTCTTGCACAGGTAGTTCTAGAGCAATTTTTTTTACATGCAGGATCTCAGTGTTTTTCGTGCATATTGAGTCCTTTGCTTTTATGCTGAGGCTGATTACAAAAGGCAGTTGCAGAAGTGCTCTGGATGCCCACAGCAAGCTCTGATGAGACCCCCATGTTGCGTCACTCAAGCCAGTGAACAGCTTTGTCATTTAGGCACTTAATTATGAACTGAATGTTCACTCGACCTCTCATATTCTCATTTCACTAATGAACCAAAGCTTAGAAAGAGTGACTGACTTCAGAGCTGCTGCAGTTTGGGCTCTTTGAGCCAAAGTTTCCACTCATTTAATTTATCATACTAACGATCAGTTTTGGAGCCTAAACACAGGAGCTGCATGGAAAATACAGCGTAACGTGATGTCCACGTGACAAAATGATTGGCGTGGGCTGCCCACTTCTTCTTGGCTTTCTGGTCCTGCTACACATGTGTGTTCTTGCACGCAGCATCCTCACAGAAGAATGAAGGGACTGTTAGGGATGTGGAAGTAGCATTTAGTAACTGGTTTTACAGAGAGAGGCCAAGCTTGAGTTCTGGTACTCAGATAATATTGATGCCCATAGGCTTTCTTTCTGCTTTGCATTTGTCTTGACTAAAATTGAAATGTGTTCTTAATGCATTCTGGCAGGGATTTATTTCTTTTTTCTTAGTGTTTGAGTGTCTCATGATTTTGATACATTTCTCTAGTTGACACCCTTATGTTAGACTTGAGGATCAAAGATACATGAAAGTGATATTGTGAACATGGAAAGTTTTGGTGGAGCAGGCCTTGAACATTGGTATTTTTTTCAACATGTCCACTGTAACTACCTGACCAAATTCCTCTTTTCACACCTTCTTCTCTCCTTCATTATGTGACTGGAAAAGCTAACAATGTCCTCTAACAATTCAAGTGAACTGTGATACATACATACTGCCTTCTCTATAGTAAACCTTGATAATTACCATGAAGCTACAGACCCATGTTTTATCCTGGCATGTGGTGTTCCCATGTTTGGTGGCAAAGTGGTTTCTTCCCAGGTTTGCACGTGCATGTTGGTGTTCTCTGCAACACTCACCAGTTGGTGTGAAGGCTAACTGCAGTCAGATTTCATTTTGGCTTGACTTACAGGTTTTTAAATGCAAAAAGAACAAAATGTCTGTAGACTGCAATAAACCTGCTTTCTTCTACTTCTTCCTATTTGTGAAGATGTATTTTTTGAAGTCTCATGTTGATCATCTTTATGAGTTATCATCGAGTCAAGATCCAAATCAGCTGTGCTCCCTCTGCCTCTTCTTACTATGCTTTAGTTCACTGAGTTTATTCCAGGAGTTTTGTTTGCTTTGGTTTGAGTTGCTAGAAAGAAGATAAAGTAAAGCTGGAGAAGGAAGAAAACCTGCTGCTAGAAGCTGAAAGATGGTAATTAATGATGAACATCTCCAGGAACTATAATTTGTTTTCCTTGAGGAATGTATGCTAATAAAACTTTCCGTTTGCATGCATAAATTAATCAGATTAAATTTTATCCTAGCATGAACTTGCTGTCAATTTGTGCTCTTCAGATCTCAGAATCATCCAAATGTTATTTTAACAGACATCCTGAAACCCTGTCTGCATTGTGTAGGGATCTGAAAGAGCTTGGTGGGGTAGAGAGGATGACTGAGGAAGAGTTTGCTTAGAGTATGGATGAAACATATTTATTTTGTGTGAATGTAGAGAAATATCTACCTAAAGATGTCTGTCTGCCCTGGATGATTGTGAGAATATGTTCTGCAAGAGAGGGAAGTCAGAGTTAAGAGAAACAAAAT
Organism: Acanthisitta chloris; assembly: GCF_000695815.1. Classification (NCBI taxonomy): domain Eukaryota; kingdom Metazoa; phylum Chordata; class Aves; order Passeriformes; family Acanthisittidae; genus Acanthisitta; species Acanthisitta chloris. Next base: position 67,145 of record NW_008651052.1, on the reverse strand, counting down.
TAGAAATAGGACAGCAATCAGTTTTTCCTTATTGCAAAGGTCATAGAGGAATGAGGCAATTAATTGCCTCACCTTGAATTGTGGTTTATAATGGAAACTCTGCGATATCCAAGAGTTGAAGTTGCCCTGACTTGAAGCCAGTTGAAACTGGTGTATCGTGGAGTTACAGCTTGATAAATAAGCCATTCTGACCTGCTCCTGGAAGACTCCTTTCCTTCTTTGTTCTCTATTCCCAGTTTCTCAAGCTCTTTGGTATTTGTCTGCTGATCTCCATCTAGGCTTGACTTCATGGCATGAGCAGAGAGGAGAGCATTGCTATTTAGTCCCATAATTCTTAGAGATGAGTTATTAATACTAAAAGGAATGAAGAGATGACAGGTGCTTTGCTGAGCACTTTCCCCCCACTCTCTCAATCTTTCCTCCCACCAGAGCATGGGAAGTGCTGAGGCCTGGTAACTCCTGAAATAGCCTTGAGTCTTCCCTGGGCAGGTCCTCCCCACTGCACATGGGTGCTGGTTTGCCATCAGCGTGTGCGTAGGAGCTGATCCATCGCTTAAGGCTTCTTTGGGAACCCCAAAGAACAATTATATCCTGTTGACTAGGATTTTACTATTTATATCCATCAGCTCAACAGCCACCTCCTCTGCCTGCTCCCTAGTTACCAGGCTGTAAATCTCTCTTTGGACCATGTTGTCTACTGCATGGTTGACAACATGATTTTTAATTTCAAGATGAATTTGCTTGGGACACTTAGAAGGGCAAATACATCAATGAATAAAGGCATCAGCTTTTCTTGTTTTAACCTGTTAGCTTTCTGGACATCAGGCAAAGAGACTGGCAGGAAGCTAACCTGAAAACAAGGGCTATCATTAGAAAACACTACAAACCTATAGCAATGCAAAGAGAAAAACAATTACATCCCTTATAGGTATGTTTGTGTGGAAGTGCTGACACACACCTGTCAGATTAAAGACTGAATCCTGCCACCCACATACTCTCCCAGCAGTTTATTCCTTTTTTTTTTTCCACCCATTTTTCTTCTGCAGCAGATTTTCAGCCTTCTTGAGTAGAAAAGGTGTCATTTTCTTCCAGAAAAACCCTTCCCTGGCTCTGAAATGTCGGGAAAAACATGTCGAATTTAGCTTGATACTTTATAGGCTGTTTTTTTAAAGGTGAGCCTTTTAAGAGAGGCTGTAGAATTTACTTAAAAGAGAAAAATACATTCAAACCTCTGGGAGTCTGCTAGGGTGAAGTGAAAAGAAAGAAATTATTTCACTGTGAGGTTTTATGAAGATTTTTTATCAGAAAATATAATGTGACTTAGTTATAAAGTCCAATAGTTTCGGCTCCGATATGAATAAACCATCATGAAGAGAGTGGGTTAAACAGAATCTGAATCAGAAGAAGCCACAGCTCCTCATAGGAGCTAATTTCAGATGTATGAGCATAGAATCATAGAATGTTGAGGGGTTGGAATGGACCCTGAAGATCATCTAATCCCAACCCCTCCTGCCATGGACAGGGGACACCTCCCACCAGACCAGATTGCTCAAGGCCTTGTCCAGCCTGGCCTTGAACACTGCCAAGGTTGGGGCATCCACAACCTCCCTGGGTAACTTATCCCTGTGTCTCACCACCTTCAAAGTAAAATATTTCTTCCTAATACCTAACTTTCTCCTCTCCTCTTTCAATTTGTACCCACTGCCCCTTGTGCTGTCACTGCAGCTCCTAACAAAGAGTGTCTCTCCAGTTTCCCTGTAGCCCCTTCAGATTCTAGGAGGTTGCTATGAGGTCTCCACACAACCTTCTCTTCTTCAGGCTGAACAGCCCCAGCTTCCTCAGCCTGTCTCCATAGGCAAGGTGCTCCAGTCCTCTCATCAGCTTTTTGGCCTCCTCTGGACTTGCTCCAACAGTTCCATGTCCTTCTTATGTTGCAGACACCAGAACTCTATACAGTACTCCAGGTGGGGCCTGACAAGAGCAGAGTAGAGGGGGAGAATCACCATCTTTCTCCCCAGCATGTGGACTGCACCACACAGCCTGATGTCATCAGTGAACATGGGTCATGTAGTTCTGTAATTTTGCTTTCGTGCCATCCTGCATGACCAGAGGCTGATTTCTTTCTGAAGACCTTGCTCGTGTATCCACCAGGGAAGCACCACATAGCTCTTGGCTTCCTGGTTGTTCCTTCTCTGTGCTCTGGGAATGTGATGTCTCTGCCCAGCTCCCCTCTCCTGTGCTATCACTCCTCAGCTCTGCCTTTTGAGATTTTCTAGTGCGTATACGTCCTTTTTGTTAAAGTACTGCAGGCAAAATACAGGACATGTTCAGCAGTTAAAAGTGAACTAGGAATACTCAGAGAAACCAGTATGTTTTCTGAAACCATTTTTTAATTATAATGAAAGCTTTGTGCTTACAGAAAGTTTGGAGTATTTTTGGTACCATCTGGATACCTAAGCTTGGACAACAAATCACTTCTGACATAATGACGACAGTGTATAATACTGTGTTCTTCTAACCCATGTCTCATTAATGTGGAAGCACATGGATTTTCCTGCAAAATGTGGATTCACCATCTGTGCTAGTATTCTTCGTATGAAGTGAAAGACAGTCCTTTGTGTAGGGATTGCCATGGACCCATTTTGCTTTTACTGCCTTCTCTCTTGGACCAAATGGGTTGGTCACAGAACAAAATAAATCTATACCAAACAGTACTTACTGCTAATGCTTATTTGCCTTATGTCCAATGTGGGACCTATCAAAATTTATTAAAGGTGGAACTCAAAAGATTAAGTGACATTTTTCTGTTGTTCCCGCTTTCACTTCTCTATGCTTTGATGTTTGTTTGCTTATTTGGGCTGTAAATCCCTGGTCTTGGGAAAACTGTGAATTCCTTGAATGCCCCGTGTAGATGTCAAAACCAAAATCGTAGAGTGTGTAAAGGACAGTAACATTCAGAGTTAAAATGTTATAGGCAGATTTAAAATGGGGTAGGTGAGGGTTGCCCATTGAATGTGTTGCAGCTTGGTTTGAGTCACGTTGCACATCAATTACAAAGTAGTTTAGAGGTTATTTATGCTCAGAGCTAGGCATTGGCATTTTGAGTCTAAGTCTGGGGATCCTCAGCTTGTTTGAATTGCTCTTTAAATTCTCTTGCCTTCATTGTGATGCCTTTTATATTTGCAGAATAATAGTGAAGACTCCTATATAGAAGGTGTTGCAAAGCAGTCTGTCTCTTCATCATCATGTAATTTGAAGTATCACAAGAAAAATATTTTATGTACTCTGAAACTTTATTCCACTATCATAATTGTTAGTTTCATTCATACTCCCAAGCTGGTACTGATGGTTTCCAGATGAAACCCATCAAACCCAGGGATCTTTAACCATCTTTTTTTTTCTTCATCTCAAGTCCTTCTGCTTTTTCATGTTCTTGACCCTGAAAAAGAGATGGAACATCTTTAAGTAAGTAAATAAGTATTTTGGCTGTAAAAATTTAATCTGCTTCCTGACTGAGTGCAGTACAGTTAAGGGATGGAGTAGTTTTGCTTCTGCAACCTCAAGGACATAAGCTGCTTTATGGAAGATATTGATCTGCATTTTATTAATGAGTTTAATTTAACAGTAATTGTATTACATCAGTAAATAATACCAAAAGGGAAGGAAAGGGCTTTAAAAGAGATTTTTTTCTGATGTGTCGTGAATGGGAGTCAGAGTATCAGTTGAGGGGTTAGACTTCTCTAAGGAGGAAGGAAGGAAGGGGGAAGACAGTTAGGACAGAAAGAAGAGAACTGCTCCAGAGAGCATAGAGCTGGACAAGCTGGCAAAGCAGGAAGGTGCCTGATCTCCATGCTTTGGAGGCAAGTCCTTCCCTCTTCAGACACAGTGAATGACTCTCATTGGATTCAATAACAATTTGGAAACAGCAGTAGTGAAGCCTTTCTGAGGTCCTTCAGGCTGCGTTCTGGTGAGGTTTTACAACAAGCAGTGGCTGGTGGCAGGATATTATCAGAGAATTAGCTGGAACAGTGTTTTCTGAAATGAGAGAATGTGAATAACAGAGATTTGAACATGTAGGTAGTTAAAATCCCATGATTTTGCCTGCTGGAATGAGAAAATCCAAAGCTGTTCACTGGGGACATGGAGGAGGAGGTGGTTATGGCATAGGAAGCTAAAAGATTTTCATGCTTTGTTCATGACTTAGATCCACCAAATGATGCACATGCGCAAACCTCTGTAACTCTAAGCTGTTAGCTTGTCTTCATCCTCCCTACTTGTCATATGAATTTCTTTGCCTCCAGCTGGGATCTGATTTTGCACCCACTGAATTTTTTGCCACTTAGCTCAGTGGGACTAAATCCGGCTACTGCAGTGGAGGAGCTGCTCATCTCTGCCTGTCTCACGTGCACAGAGTTGCATGCTAAGGCTCTGAGTGCACAGTGAGGGTCCTCTAAGGGCTACAGTATGGCTGCAGTCAGTTTATATAAATACATCGGCCTGCAGTCCAAAAACCTGAATATGCAGAACTATATATCAGTATTGGATCCAGATCCTTGGATCAGCCTGATATCCCATGCACTTGTCCTTGGCTGGCATGTTGTCAGGTGAGCCAGCAGCACATCTGTGTAAGGGGTGATGTGGAAGCCCCTGGGAGGCCGTTGGAACAGCTTTATATGTTCATTTGCTTAGGTGTAGGAGTCATTATTATGGCTTCTGGCCTACTTCTCAGCAAAGCAATTAGCAAGTCCAAAAGGTCTTGCCTCAAGGCTTTCACAAGCCATGAATTATGCATTTAATTCTGTATCCTGCCTTCCATTTCTCTAACATGCTCTTTCAGATCTTGTAATGTCTTACTTTCACCTCACACAGAATTGGACAGCCTAGTGCCCAGAGCAGGGGCACAGGAAAATCTTTTCATCATCTGCTCTCAACATTCAACTTCTTTGCCTGGTTGGGTATTTTTATCAGGTGGTGTTTATGAACGAAAATGCTTGTTGTAGACAATAATATCTTCAGGCTATTCGGTGCTTTCCCTCCTGAGAGCAATACCAATCTGCTGGGCATTCAGCAGCAAGAGCTGCTGTCTGCCTGAAACCATTAAAACTCTGATTTAGCCTTTATTTACCGTGCCACAGAGCCATGGCCACTGCCACTCTAGGATGGTGCAGCTAAGGAATAACGCAGAGTGCATCAACATGCGTAGGCAGACTCAAAAGTTAGTCCAAATTAACTTTCCTGAAAAGTTAATTTACAGCCAGCCTGGATGCTGGCATGATGGTTCCTCTGCAGAATGAAGGTGGCTCTACTTAAATGTGTTCATACTTAAATATAAACCAAATTAAGGATATGTTTTTCCCACTGCAAGTGTTTAACTTGAGAGAAGGTTTCAGCACTGTGGGTCTGTCGCTGCATGCTCCAAGTCGCCCCAAGCCCTGGCAGTGGAGGGCAATGCAGAGACAGCAGTGAAGGTGGCAGAGGAGGAGACCCTGAGTTCAGACAGTCAGGCCAAGTGTGTCCTTTGTACCAGGATCAATACCTGTGGAGCTGGGCTCATGCACAGCTGCTGGTGCTGGAGGCTGTGCTGGGAGAGGCAGGCAGAGGAGCAGTTCAGCTGGAAAGGCTGAACACAGAGCCCTGTCCTGCCGGAGCGGTGGGGCTGAAGCTCATTTGTGTGTAATTCTGGCTTCTGCTTTTGTCATTGCCTTGAGGCAGGGAGGAGGAGTTGTGTGGCTACTCTAAACAAAAATAGGCTAGGATGAATTTCATGAGTATTTCCTGGCTTTTCTGTCTCAACAAGAAGCTCAGTGGGGATGCCTGAGCTCTTCTTAATGAGAAGGATGCTGAGAAGGGGCCACATGTGCGTGGGTGTGTTTATTCTGCAGCTGACAAAGCAGGGTATATACCTTAGTGGTTATATACCTCTAATGGTTCCTGTAAGCAGTTTATTATGCCTCTGCAGACTGCGGGGATGCTCCAGGTAAATCCCTACGCTAGCCCATGGCTATACATTAGCTGCTCATCTGCCGTTCCATGGGATGCAATTATTCCTCCAGCCTCACAGAAAATGCTCTCCTAATTCAGCGCCGTGACAGTGAATGTGGAATGAAAAATGCTTTCAGCCACTTAAGGAGCTTGCTGCTGGCTCCTCTCAGAGTCCCCAAGGAATCCTGCACGCCTGCGAGGGAGCCAGCTCGTCTCTCAGATCAGTTATTTGGGATACAGACACACCCACACTAGCGATGGTAATTCTGGGCAGTGTCAACTGGGAGGTAATTTGGTCCCTAGTCCCATCGTTTTGCTGCTGGGGATTCTCCATGGATGCTGGGATTGCAGCATGTGGGGGAGGAACTCGCAGATCAAACGCGTGTGCTGGCCAAATTATACAAGTTGTGTTTTCAGCACCAGTGTCCTTGTGCTTTCTCTGCCCTCCTGCACTGAAAATCTTGTTCAGTTACAAAAATCAGTTATCAGCTGAGGCTGCTCTTGGACTTCCTGTAAATGTCAAATTGAATTTTTAGGCTGAGAAATATTTGGGTAGTGAAGTTGCTGCCATGATATAACCAAGGTAAGGTTTAGTAGGGAGAGGTAATGGCTTTTATTAGGCTGGCTGAGAAGTTCCTTTGTTGCTTTTCTAGCTCCTGTTTGTTGGCCTAATAAAAGCTGTTGCCTCACCTTGGACTTTTTTTGGTGGCATGTTTATCTGAGCAAGAGAAATCAATGACATTAGCCTAGTGCAAGTGGTCATGTTTGCAGATTGCAAACTATGAAATAAACAAATTAAACATAAATTTGTATAAACCCAAATTATTTATTGCCTTGCTTATGTTGGTTTTGTTATCTAATTTGTGACTACTGAGAAAAAAAATGTTATTTCATTTAGACAGAGTAATCTCTTGAAAGAACATCATTGTTTCAATACCATGACTACAAATAACTAAGATCACAGACAGCAGTGCCTGACTGAGAATGACAAGTAACCAAACAGCAGGGCCAAGGCCTGGCCTGACTGCAGTTGCAAAATGTGAAATTTGGTCTTGAGAGGTAGCAAATGGACTGATTAAACCACAGCTGTAAGCAGGAAAACTTTGTTTAGCTGTGCTGCCATAACCTGGTTTTTCTGTCCCTCAACAAAGTCACCCAGCCTGTGCTTCATTGTGAAAAGCAGTGCATAAAATGCACCTATCCAGTTTGCAGGCTTGGTAGTAATCCCGGCATGTATAATGTATCAAACAAGAAGTTTCACTGCTTGAAATGCAAATATTACAAATCATATATACGTTTTCCTTAGTTTATTTGACTGTGTAGGGCAAGAACTATCTGAAATTCATCCTACCTTAGTTTATTTATGCATGGAAAGTCCTTGAGGACTTCAAGAGGAGGGCATGAGCGAAGGCTGGGAGATGCCAGAGTGTTTCCCAAGGCCTTGTTGCCAGGCTGTCAACGTTGGCCCAGGATTGGATGTTCCCAAGAACAGTGTTAGGATTTAATTCACCTTCTCTGTTCTTGCAATGGCTAGCAGAGCAAAGTGGAAATGTATTTTAATTTACTAAAGCAAGATATGTTTTACTAACGAAAGCACTGTGTTTGGGAGAGCTTTGGTGTAAACAGTAGGGAGGTTGTTTGGACTGCTCACCTCAAAACTATTTTGCCAAATGTTTCCTTGATGAATATACAGTGTACTCCTATCTGCAGCCACTGTAGCTGCTGGTATTACACGCCTGGAAGGTCCCTCCTGTTGACTCAGGCCTCATTAAAGCTGTGCATTTCTCACAGCTGTGACTCTTAATGACAAACACTGAGAATCATGGCACTTTGCAGGGGCTGGATGTGATCCCTGAACCTAGCTGCCCTGTCCCATAAGACCCTTGGGACTCTGTTTACAATTTTGTCTTAATGGTGGTATTTCTCTTAAGCCCTTGCTGTCTGGAAGTTGGACCTTCGCAGCTGGTCATGTAGGCTTCCTCTGCAGCTGTGATTTTCCCCTGGTTTGGATGGTTGTTTGCAGTATGTGAGAATGTCAAATGCTAAATGCCAGGCTGGGAAAGGACTCTTATTTTCTGTGAGAGATTTAGGTTCAATTTTAACCTCTCCTGTTACTCTGCAGACACAGAAAAAGATTTGGGGCCAGCAATGTAAATACTGCAGACTACAGTATAAGCTCTTGCAGCTACTGGGGTGGCAGGACTGGCAGGGAGGAGGCAGAGGTCGCCCTGATTTCCTTTTGACAAAGTCAGCAAACACTAAGCCTTCTCTGCCAGAGGAAAGTTGTCCTGCTCACTCATGGGGAGCCCTTGGTCACGTCAGCCCATGTTTATGCGCCGAAGACAGTACCAGAGCACAGAAAAGAGCAGTGTTGTCAGCTGAGCACCCCCCTCCCCATCCTACACAAACACTGCCTTGTTTAGGCAGCTTGGCTAATCATTTTTGTTTCACTTTGGTGGGGTAAACTCCTTTTTCTCCTGTGGTGTTTATAGAAGAGTGTGATCCATCTATTTAGTTGCATGTGGTGCTTGCTCGTGGCTGCCTTAGAAACCTCTGGGTTTGCACATCTGCACTATCCTGGGTGAAGACCATAATGTTACCAGTGAAGGTGATTCTCCCCTGCCACTGCATATTCTGAACTCAGCCTGATCTGCTTACCCACATTCCTAGTTCTCTTTCTGAATGAAGATTGAATATCAAGTGCTTATGCACAGGTAAAACCATGTTCATTATAGTCGAGTCAATCAGGTTAATGCTGAATTAATGGGATAACTAAGAGAAAAAAACTTTGGGTATGATTGAGATGTTCATCTCTGGAGCAAGGCAGGGTGCTCTGACTTACTGGCAGAGATCCATCATGTAGGCCCAAAGAGCATTTTGCCGTAGAAAAGACCAAACAGCTCTACCTAATCTGAGTTTCTGTTAATCTAAAAGAAAACCAAACTTGTCTGACAATTTCAGTTTTTGGTTGTTGCTTTGTGCCCTTGGCCTCTTCCTTCCCATCCCACCAGCCTGAATTCATAAAATAACCTTAAATAACCTCTAACAGAATCAGAGCTCTGATATTTGCAAACCTGTCCTTGCAGAGCTCATTGCTTTTCATTGCAAAGGATGCATGTGTGGAGCAACTCTAGCCCTTCCTCTATGAGAAAATATTTCCAGGGTCAAAGAGAGAGTTTTTATGTGCAGAACTTAAATAATACTCAAAACATAACTTTGTTCCAGTCATGGTAACTGGTTTTAAACAACCATTGAAGTGGTATTACAGGAAAAACAACCAGTGGAAAGCCCCCACAACACCCATTTACGTAGATGCTGACTCTTCCAGAGCAGCCTGGTTATAGTCTCCCTGTCACTGCTACCTTAGCATGGTGTGCCACCTTGGACATGTCTAAACTATTCTGAGCTTGTCTGTAAAGAGATTGGAAGTGCTTCAGGGTAGTAGCTTTATGTGTTTGTATGTATACCTATGCAGTCTGGATCAAACTCTCTTTGCTTTTAAGGTCTGCTAATAATTAACCCTCAGCTCGTATCCAGCATAATGATAACCACACTGCTGGCTCCTATCCACAAGGTTATTAGGTATGTACTGCACAGCATATCCCTTCCACTCTGTGTCTGAGAGCTGATGTCTCTGAATGTGAAAGAGTCTAAACTAGACAGACTTCCCAGTATCTTTTATCAAATTCTAATACTTTTTAGGCAGGTATCAGTTCATCTGTCCTTTGACCTGTTATGTCAGGCTTGGAGAGCATTCTTCTTGCAGAGACTTCATTAAAGCTCTTGAGCACACACTGTGGGCTATGGGCTCCTGTTTGTGTTGTGCTTTTTCATGTTAAACTGGTTTGACTGTAACCTGTGCGAGATTAAGATTGTTCTTTCCTTCTGTGTTACGTGATGGGGGGGTAAGCAAAGCAGTAGCTGCATCTCTGTGTTTCTAATCACCCTTTCTGTCCAATTCCTCGAGGTATGAAAGACACAAACAGGCAGCGACTGCGTTTATTGCTGCCAATCACTGATGCTTTGGCAGCTCACATAGAAAACATTACTGAGAGGCACAGGAATTAGTGTAACTTTTGTTTATGCTTAAAATATCGTTTGCTTTAAATATCATCTGCTCCTTCTTGTCGGATGCTTATTTCCTTTGCCCTAGCTGCATTCCCTCAACTGATTGTCATCAAAGCCAAAATCCTGGCACAGGAGATTTGGCTGCAGAGCTCCATGATTGACTCTCGTCCTGGCGGCTGAAAGTCAGCAAGAAGAAGCTTTTCACTGCAAACCAAAGGGAGTTCACAGAGCCCAGGAAGGGGAGCAGAAAACACACCTTCCCCCCTGCCTGCCACCTGCCCCACATGGTGACCCTGCGTCTCACCCCAACCAGCCATCCCGAGTCTCCCACCGAGCTGATTTACAGCCTCTGCTTAAGTGCGTGTGTGAAGGAAGGGGAAAACTGAGCTGTAGTTAATCTCATGTTTCTAAGCAACCAGGTAATTCTCTGCAGCCGATCCCTAAAGGGAAATTCCTGTTTTCCTGCACCCCTTCTCAGCTGTAGTGGAGGACACCTTCCTTTCTGCCTTCTCCAGCTCCTGGACAACAGGCAGTGGAGGCTGAGGAGGGTCACAGCTTTGCAGCGTTTCTCCAAATGTCGTGGGGGAGGGCAAGGAAGCACCAAAAGGGCTCTTTGTTAATGGGCTGTAACAGGTAAGGGGGTGTTCATTGCCAAATCAGTAGAATAGAACAAGTGCGGAAAGTTTGAATGTTTTACCCAGAGCTGAATTGAAAATCAGAGTCACAAGTGGGGGGTTCCTCTGCTCCAAAAAGTGTCAAAATGTCTGAATAATGTCTTGCCAACCCTGTTTACAGTGAAACCTTGGTTTTCTGTGAAGTTTTGGTGATAAAAGTTACTGAATTCTATTCTCAGTCTGAGCCCCTCAGAGTGACTGTAAGAACCTTTTATTGATGAAAGATTCCTGAACCTGAGACTGTAGAAGTTAGAGGAAATAGAGATCAAATGAGATCTCTGAGCTTCTCCACTGTTGGAAGAATGTGGATGCCTGGTTGGGGCTTCAGAATAATTATTATTATTATTAGGGAAGGGTTTTTTTAAGGAAGCCACATGACCCTGACACAAGCAGTTATACTGCAGGGAATAAATCTGCTCCGGTCCACTAGTGCAGGTGATATGTGGTGAACCCAGAGGTGTGATGATATGGTGCAGGAAACTGGGCAATGAACCCTGGTCACAGTTTCAACCCCAGCAGGGAACTTCAGTGCTTGCTCAGGGAAGTGGGGCTGGAGAGCCTGAGAAATGCTCCTGTGGGTCTGGGGATATGTTTCTCTCATGCTGAAGACTGCCTGGGTGACCACATGTAAATACTGGTTACACTAGGGAGAAAACCCAAGGAATTTGACAGTAGGCAATAGGAGGGAATGTAGTTAAAAGAAATAGGCTTGCCTTGGCCATGTAGGACAGATACATTGCTATTTTAGGGTCTGGGCTCTTTTGACTTGCCTGGTGTTTTATAATCTGGACCTCACCTGACAAACTGACCCTGTTGGCCTTTGTCCTGCGTATTGACAAATATGTGCTATTGGCTACTCTTGATGAGACCAAGTCCATGCCCATTTGACCCAGATGAGATTCAGACATTTAGGTCTGATTCAGCTTTATCACTGTCCAAAAAGGTGCGTGCTAAACCACTCTGCAGGAGGGTTTTACAGCTTGGATAACCAATGTTAGGAGCACAGTTCTTTAGAACAGGTCTACAAGCCTGATGCATTTAAGCCTATAATAGGCACATGCTTTTACAGAGTGAAGTGCTGGAGTAGATAAACTTTCGAAAGTATCATTTCAAAGTGCATTGTATTGTGAGTTGTAGCTTCTGGTAGGGGCTTGGACTTGCCTTTGGCTGAAGTGCTGACCAAGAGTGATGTGTCATCCCATGTACCTCCTCACTGACCTCAGAAGACCCACAAAGACCTCTGTAATGGCCAAGTAGCTTCTTCCCCAGCATCACCCTGGCACTTCACTGGTTGCCCTTGTAGCACGACTGGAGGTTCACGTGGGCCAAGCAGCTGCCCTGCCCATCGTGCTGCCTGTGCACAGGCTTGCCTCCCATAGCAGTGTGTGGAGGAACACAACCAGGGCTGCCTGGGGCTGGATGGATTTTATTTCCAGGCAGGAAATGCTGTCAGGGCACATTACATGAAACGGCGAGGAAATCTTCCAGCAAACTCATTTTAATCTTGGGTCTGGATATGTTTATCTCCTTTCATGTAGTGGTAGAAAAGCATGTATGGCAAGGCAGTGTGGTTCACAGGCTCCTGCTTAGAGTTTGTTTGTGAAACTCACGTGGGCACAGCAGGTCCTGTGCCACGACATGGGGCTCTGGTGGGCACCAAGGAGCAGCGTCTGGCTGATACCTGGCAGGAGTAGGAAGTACGATGAGTTTCTTCCTCTGTGGTAGCTTTGCTGAGGATCTGACCATGGGCAAAGGGAGAGATTAGTGGGCAGGAAGTGCCTGAGAAGACAGAGAGATTAAAGCTGTTGTAATTTTGGTTTGGGAACACACAGAAATATTCTAGCTGACAACTACCGGCACTGCATTTGAGGTAGCTGTTTTCTGTCAGGCGTGTCTCCCCTCAGCACCAACATGGGCTTTTATCTATCCTTAAATTGGTGTTAATTACAAGTTAGTAATTTTTTTAACAGCAAAATGCAGCTGAAAGCAATTACTCCTAACTGCTAATTTGTGTATGGACACCCAAAATGGCAATCTCTTCATCTGAACACCCAGTTCTTGCCAGAGTCCGTTGATGTGTCTTTGCCACAATTTTTTACTTCAGTTTTGGATCTCATGATAGTTATTCTTTTTAATGGCTTCTCTGAAAGCTACAAAATCTGTTCCTACAAGTTCTGTGATCTTCTGGAAAGCATGATCTTGTTATCTGTTAAGGAGATCTCACTAAAGGGATGTTCTTTGGTTTTGGAAGAAGGCTTAAATCACAGTCATTGACACTGGGAATTAATCAATTCTTGAAGTTGTGCCTAAAATGCACTTGAATTTGTGTTGGATCTTGAGTTCATCTGTGAAAAGCATCATCCTTTTTCAGTAAGCTAAAGGCTACAGAGATGGCTGTTATTGTGCTGATAAATTAATGTTGCAGTCCAGTGCTGACTTCTGCAATCCCAGGTCTCAGATGGTTTGGGACTTTAAAAATTTAATTCAGAGATATCATGGCTTCTCTTTCCATCTGCATATTTTTGTCCTTGCCAGTGTAGGAAAAATTCAAAGCTGCCAAATTCTGGTGGTGGGAAATGGCCTTTCTGATACTGCAGTCACAATCTGTTGTAACAGATTGTTAGGTGGGTTGAAAACTGGTGGGACCACCTTTGGCTGGATTCCAGGAGATCAAAGGGCTGATATCCAGCTGGCACCAAGCAGTGAGCAGAGGACTTGGGGCTCGATGCTGGAGTCCACATTGCTTGACATTTTGATCAGCAGGCTGGTGAAGACACAGAATGTGCCTTCCCCGAATGTGTGAACAGCACTTAATTAGGGGTAGAAACTGACATGACAAATGAGAGGACCTAAATCCACAGGGATAAACCTGGGGATTAGGCCAAAATGAAGCTCGTGGAGTTCAGTAATAACTCCACGAAGTGAAACAGTTTGCACCTTGATCAGACCAACCTCTCACATTGGTAGAGACTGGGAAGTGACTGTGACTTGTAGTCCAACTGATATGGACGTGGGTGTTACCATAGATGCCAAAAGATGTCAGGAGATAGGAAAGTTGAAAACAGCCCAAGAAAGTTGAAAACAACCCAACAGTATAACAACCCTGATTGCAAGTAAGTCAAGTCCTCTTCTAGACTGCATTGGGAAGGTCACTGCCTTACGTATTACAGTGTTAGTTACAACCAATATTCTCTGAGGAGCAACCACATTGCAGCTGACATTTGCCAGCTATAGAAGGGCAAGGGATTCCTGAGCTCTTGCATTTGTCTTGTGTTTTCACCTTGTTTTTCTTGAAGCCAGCCTGTTTGCAATTCCAAAGGAGACCTGAAAAAATACTAATATGCTAAGGCAGGAAAAATGTTAATGGGTAGTTACCAATAGTTAAAACAATGGCTTTTCTTTGTCTAAAACAGGCCAGCTTTTAAAAAGAACTGAAGGAGGAAATACAAGTGATTTTTTTGCCACCTGTTCTTAATGATGTTACAGAACTGCCTACCCTGTTTGGCAGACATGCAGTGTCGCAAGTGCTCAGGAATTTCTTTCCAGAGGCTAAGACCTGCAGCTGAGCACTGTGCCCACTGCCCTTTGGGCTGCCCTTCCACAGCCAGCAAATGCCAACTGCAATGGGATTGCTCCTTGGAGAATACTGGGGTGTGACTGCTGCTGCAGCACTGCAGCCTAGGGTAGCAAGGACTCATTTCCCAGTGGAGGCAGTCAGAGGACTCTTCTCTGATCAGATTTAAGAAAGGGAATTTGTCTTCAAAAGTTGTTCTCTTATTTTTCTTGTTTTTACATCCTTACCTCAAATGATAGATCCACCTCTTAGCCTGAGGTATATCCATAGTGCTTTTCCTCCACTAATAAGGGTAAGAGGACTTCTGACTGTGCCACTGACACTTCAAAGCTGTCAGGCTCTTAAGGAGGAGAGTGCAGCTGCCAGCTCTACTACAGACCTTACATGTGTCTGTGAGCAGCAGACACATCCATTGCTGGGCTATAACAGAGATTTCTGGACTGGAGAAGCATTTTTTCTACCTCTCATCCTGCCTGGGTAGGTGTGGATCATGCAATGTGTGCCCAGTCCATCCCAGTGTGCCTTGGCAGAGCTGACAGCACCGAGCACCCTTAGAGGGGCTGCCAGGGACAGCAGCTAGCAGCAAACTTTGCAGCTTTGCTGAGAGCAGGGATGTTAGTATGCTTCACCTATGGAAAATGATTTTTCAGGCACAGTCTATATTTAACCAGCTTCTGTTTGTGCAGCATTAAGTCATTGGAACAAAATGAGTTTATTGTTTCATTTCCACTGATGTGGCATCTTGCAGTTAATGCCAGTCAAATCCCACACTCTGAACTCAGCTCTTGTTTAACTGTGTAACACGTTTCATCCTGGAGCAATTTGTAAAATGAAACCAAAAAAAGAGGGAATCTTCATCTGCCTGTAATGTGCCACCAGTGTGGGGAAAACAGGACAGTTGTGTGAGTCCTGTGCAAGGCAGGGATGTGCCTGTGGGATGAACTTGTTCCCCAGCTGAGAGTGAGTGTCTCAGGATCAGTGGGTGTGCACTCTGCATGTCAGACCTCTGCTGCCAGCCTGCTCTGCATACATCCAAGGGAGCTTTGACTTGTCTAAGATTTTTCTTATATATGAAGGTTTGGATCTATTAGATGTTGTCCTGCTCCTAACGAAAGATTTAGTTCTTGTGAAGAAAACCTACTGCCTTTTAATTATTCATTCCTTCAGCTATGAAATAATCAACAGGGAGGATCCTTTTATGATGAGCTGGATTTAAAAGGTAGCAGCCCCTTGTGACTCTGATATTTAATGCATGAGTGGAGACTGAATGCTGCTCTCAGGCCTCCTGAGATGGTGCATCAGCTGCTGCCTTTGGGCAGCGTAACGCAGAGATGCCCGAGGGGCATTTTGTTCATTTTGTGCTGACCTCAAGTGTTATAGCTGGAGTGACTCCGTATGTGTAACACTCCTGTAACCACAGCTATCACAGAGCAGCATCAGAAATGGGTTATGATTGCTCTGGTTTTCCAACTTGTTGTCTGCTAAGGAAGGGAACCACCTCTGTAGAGCTGTGCCACTTTATCTGCTGTGAGACGGAAAGAGCGAACCGAGAAAGGAAGAGGAAGAGATAACCTTGTGCCAAGATTACAGCCAAGATCAAAGACTTGAATGGGGAAATCAGGACCAGCAAAACAGAGAGGTAGGAATGATAAATGCAAAGCAGGCAAGGAGGAAGGTGGTTCTTGATCCTTATGTCTTCAGCCACTTGTGCAAGACAAGTTCCTCCATTTGCATCATTGGGAGTAGGATTGGGAAGAGCAGCTAACAAAATGTGTAATTTTGATGTTCTAAATCAACAGTATGTGTACTTTATTCTGTGGCTTATCACTGGGTAAGTAAAGGTAAGGATTAGGTAGAGAGAAAATGAATGAACTCTTAAGATAAGGACTTCTCTTGTAGTGCAGGCCCTGCAAATACACAGGAGAGAATGGACAGCCACCCTGTTAACATACATTACACATATTTGGTTTTTATCACAGCTCCATGTGACATTTTAAAATGCTTTTAAGAATCTCAACAATCTTAAGTTTTTGTCAGTTACTCTTCATAGACATGCAATCAAAATATTAGCTCTCATCCTGAGACCTTACAAAGTGCTTGTGAAAAGTGGTGAGACTGGGGCATGGAGACTAATTAATTTGTTTGTGTCTTTGGTTTGGTGGCATGTCTCAGCAATCCTCTGCTCTAATTACTGGACTGCAACTATTTCTGAAAATACAACCATCATATGCAGCCATTGGATCACTGAGTATTTGGTTATACATGCCACAATTTCCCCTTCTGTGTGAGGACTCATGCTTTGTTTATGAAGTGTCTCCAGTCTGGACAGCAGCAAAAATCTGTGTGATGTATGTGTGACTCAAGAGACTAAATAAAATGGCTCAAGGGCTATTAAGACATACTTTAACATACAGTTTAAATAGAAATAAGCCAGTGCTGCTGCCAAGACAGGCAGAGCTATAACACACCCTTTTCCCCTTTGGCTCATACAGGCACAAGTGTTTGTGTGACTGTGCAGTGAATTGGATCGAGTGACCAAGTTAAAATAAACCCTTTTGTCCACCAGGTTGACTTTAGCTGGCATCAGATCCTGCATCTGGTTTCCCACAGAATCACAGAAGAGTTTAGGCAGCTCCTCCATATCTCCCACTTTTGCACAGGCCATTTGAGTTGGGAAGCTGAAGGAGAACATTAAGCAAATCTTTGTGCAAGAGCTATCTGCATGCCCTTGTTGGGTATGTAAACTGTGAATCTGTGATAAAGGTAGGGGAAAACAGATATGGTACTATATGTCAACTTGAGTCAGTTAGCATTAAAGGATGAAAAATAAAGCAAATTGTCATTCTGTTGGGTCTCTTCTACCTGACAGGTTTTGCAGACTTGCAGTTGTGTCATGAGACACATGTTGTGTGGCTGATGAAACCTGTAGGCAGTTATTTCTCTGTTTCTGCCTTTCTGCCTTTGATTGCTTCCCAGGATGAAGATTTGAATCCATCTACATGAACTTTTCTAAGTTAGAGAGGTAATTTAATGCTTTACTTACAACCTCTCTTTCCAGCACTAGGTTATAACAAATCACGGGTTCGAGTTATCAACCTATTCAAATACAATATTCACATTAAAAGTAGTAAATAAAACTTTTTTGATTCTAGAGACTGTTTCTCACTACCTTCCATGAGAGTATCCCTTCCCTTGTGAGTAATTCAGGTTCTCCACAGCCACTACATTTACAGGTATAAGGGCTTTAGTTTGTTCCAGACCCTCGTGGGCAAAGAATTGAGGGCCGAGTGGGACAGGCAACTCAGTAAAATCCAAATGCTGTGCATTTGGGTGCCCTCAGTGGATGTAAAAGGAAATATGAGGCTGTCCTGGGTTGGATCACAACTGGCTGTGCTAAAATACAAGATGAACCAAGAGCAGACTTGTCATTAAATTTTCCTCTCCTTTTATTGAATGCCAGGACATGATGCACAGGCTAATAGGTGACAACCTAACTCACAAGGGAAGTGTTTCCTAATGGCTCAGCTCATTAAAAGCAGGAGTTATTTTAACACTACCTAGCCCATAGCTGTTAAGATCGATATATGTTGTTACTGTACAATAAAGCAATGCAGGGGTAATCGAAATCACATGTGGGCTCACATTTACTTCTCTGCTGCAATCACCAGAACGTGCAGTCAGGAGTTTGACAGCTCTGTGCTCACCAGCTGGCTGCAGGAGACCAGATAATCACTGCTCTGCTCTGAACCTTGGTAGTACAAAGTTAACTTCCAACTTTTTTTTTACATAATAAAGCTCCTAGGTTAAGTTTATGTAAGTTTGGCCTTTAGTATGATGTGGGTTTTAAAAAAGATCTGGTTCCACAAGCCTAAGGATGGATTTACTGTACTGTTGAACTACAGTGTTGTTCTGTGCTGCTTATGCTATTAAGTTACTATGTTTATCTCAGAAGATAATGAAAACGAACTAAAAATTGACTATGCTTTGCAAAGGTTTTAGGAGGCAAACTCTTGCCTAGGGAAAACAGCCTTAACCCTGCATTAAGAGTATATTTTTGAATGATTTTCTGGAAAAATTATCAAACCTACATTTGGGACTCAAATTACTGTGGGGAATAGAGAAATTGAATGCATAGAGGGAAAAATCACAGTCTCTAATTGCATTTCTTGTCATGTGTCTTGGAACGTCAATAAATGTTTTAAAGATGACATTTTTGTGAGGGTAGGAGTGCTTTTATTTCAGAATGTGTTAAGCAAATACTTCAGCTGTTTCAGAACGCAGCATAAAAACTAAACTGGCAAAGGAATAAAAGATGATGGAAGTAATCCTATTATAAAAGAAAAAAGCAGTCATGTCTAGAAAACACTGGCAGCTTACTAAAGAAATATCCAGTGAGTAATTTCAAGAGTTTGTTAAAGAACAGGTATATTGCTTGGGCTCCAAACATGTATGTGACCTGAAATCTTCAGGTAATGCTTTGGGCTCCAGAGGCACACCAGGATATCTGTGCTTTCCCATGAACACCACCAGCCTCCCTGTGGCACCTCCTTATCTCATTCTCTTCCTGCTTCTGTGCCAGGAGAGGAGTCTCAGGTGTCTCTCTGCAAATGTGGCTGCAGGGCTTGCATCCTATTCAGAGTTTAAAGATATTTTGCAACTAATAGGCTTAGATTTTGGGCTTTGTAATAAAAAAGCTCCTTCTGATAGGCAGAGGGAATGAACTAGTTCAAAAATCAACAGATCTTTTAATGGATTATGACTCAGTAAAACTCAGTACACTTTGCATTTTAGAAAAACAATTGGCAGCACAATGTAACTTTAAGCAAAACTTAGAGAAACTTAATGCTTCAGTGCATTGCAGTTGAATTGAATAGTCATCTTTGGGGCTCCAAGAATATCTGAGATGCTGATACCAATGCAAAGATAAAATCTAGAAACTGATATATACTTAATAACGTGCATAAATCTTTCCTTTTCTCTCTGCTTTCCCTTCACTCAGAATCCTTTTGGCATGGGAAGTGTTGTTTTCCATCACACTGCAATTGCATGGCTCTTTTTGATGCATCACACTTGTACACTTCCCACAAGCTCTGAGTTGCTGATTAATCTTACTCAGGAGTCATACCCAAATTATACAACAGGAGTCAGTGGTCCTTTTGGAAATATTAACAAACAGCATTTAGTCAGCTGAGGAATGCTGTACTTACTGAGGAGAGTGATCTTTTAAAAGGAGGTGGCCTGCAGAGCTGTTTCCTAATTGTTGAAAACATTTAAAACATAGTGATGTGATGCTTCTGTAGAGGAACCTTTCAAGTCCCTGAATTATTTACAGTGCTGTTGTGCTGTGCTTACTTTTCTCTCTGCTTTTCATATGCCTGCAGAAAAAAATAAAATATGAAGTGCATGTGATTTGTATCCGCATTTTTTCCTTGCCCTTGAATAAAAGGAGATCAATTTTTGACACAAGGGTGTAAAGGTACATCCGTACTGAAGGTCAAATTACCAAACCTGGAGAAAGAGATGGAGAAGTAGTGTGTCTATGAGGAACCACAAGAAGTGCTCAGAAGCAAGATGGAGCAATTTGCTTTCAGCTTTGAGGAAGAAACTCAGGTTACAGAGGGGAGGATGTTGGAGAGCCCCAACAAGAGTCTGAGACACAAGCTATCCTTGCAGTGCTTCCATGAGCTGGTCTTGGGATTAGCACAGGTCTTTCTGAAACCAGTCTTTTCTGATCTTTTCTGGTCCATTATGTTTGCTGGTACTTGATAGACATGTAGTAAAGTAAAATCACCATAGAATCAGTTAGGTTGCAAGGCACCACAACAGGTCATCTGGTCCAACCTCCCTACTCCAGCAGAGCTATCCTAGAGCACATGGCTCAGCATTGCATCCAGATGGTTCTTGGATATCTCCAGTGAGGGAGAATCCATGACCTCTCTGGTCAATCTGTTCAGTGATCAGTGACTGCACAGGAAAGAAGTTCTTCCTCGTATTCAGGTAAAACTTCTTGTACATTAGTTTTTTACTGCTACCTCTTGTTTTATTGGTTTCCACAACTGAGAAGAGTCTGATCCATCCTCTTGGCACTTCATGTTCATGTACTTGAATAATTAATGAGGTCCCCAAGCAAAGTAACAATAACTAGAAGGACTGTACATCCAGCAGAAACTACCTGGAAAAAGAGGCTTCTTGGCAAAAAATGTTTGTGTGCCTGTGGGAAAAAGACCAGAGCCAGAGTGCAAAGAGGACCATAGGAAAAAAAAATCAAAAAGCCTCACTTAATATCACTGTCTAGTGGCAATGGTGGAGCAGATGACAAGCTGGTGAATCTGCAGTATTTATTTCTGCTGTTCAAAGTACATGTTGCATCAGTTTTTAATGGGATAGAATGTACTTTTTGGGGAGGGAGAAGTATGCACATTGCTTTTTCTTTTGTGATGTGGCTCGAGAGGCAGAAGAGGGATGGACAGTGGGATAATCTGTGGAACATGTGACTGTATGTCCCAGGAAAAATTGAGATTCAGCCCTAGAGAAATGCCTGTAAATAGCAAAGGCAGTTGAACTCTTCAGGGAAAGGATAAAATAATACCAGCCACTAGTCTGGAAAAAGCTTCCAGGCTGCAATTAAAGGAG
Source organism: Acanthisitta chloris (assembly GCF_000695815.1). NCBI lineage: Eukaryota > Metazoa > Chordata > Aves > Passeriformes > Acanthisittidae > Acanthisitta > Acanthisitta chloris. The sequence continues at coordinate 46,214 of NW_008651052.1, read as the reverse complement.
CTCGAAGAGATTAACAAAGACTGAAAAAGTAGCGTCTTATCCAGTGTGCATATGTTAGACTCTGGCACGCAAATTATCAAGTAAAACTCCTCATTGCAGGTTGGCACAAGGGAGGGAGGGATGGAGGTCAATTCCCCACAGAGCTTGGCTGGCAGAAGTCCTGCAGGGCAGCCCTGGTAGCCTGCAGGGTCTGGTGTGCCTGACTCTGGGCAGGCTGGTGCTCTGGCCATGATGTTGCTGTTCCTGGGGGTCTCCTTTTTGCTCATCCCTGGGACCTTGACAGGCTTGAGAGGTGGCCAGTGCAAACCTCTTGAAGTTCAACAAGATGAAGTGCAAAGTCCTACATCTGGGCCATGGCAATCCCAGGCACAGCTACAGGTTGGGTGGGGAAGTAATTGGGAGCAGCAATGAGGAGAAAGACTTGGGAGTGACAGTGGATGAGAAGCTCATCATGAGCTGCAGTGTGAGCTCAGCCCAGAAAGTCAATCGAATCCCGGGCTGCATGCAAAGGAATGTGGGCAGCAGGTCAAAAGAAGTGATTCTTCCCCTCTACTCTGCTCTCGTGAGACACCACCTGGAATACTGTGTGCAGTTCTGGCTCCCTCAACATAAGAGGAGCATGGAATTGTTGGTGCAAGTCCAGAGAAGGCCAGGAAGTTGGTAAGAGGACTAGAGCATCTCCCCTATGAAGACAGGCTGAGGGAGTTGGGGCTGTTCAGCCTGGAGAAGGTTGCGTGAAGATCTCGTAGCACCTTTGAGTGTCTGAAGGGGCCTGCAAGGGAACCAGAGAGGGACTCTTTGTTAAAAACTGCAGTGACAGGACAAGGGTAATGGATTCAAATTGAAGGAGGAGAAATTTAGGCTAGATATTAGGAAAAAGTCTTTTCCTGTGAGGGTGGTTAGACACTGGCACAGGTTGCCCAGGGAGGTATTAGATGTCCCAACCCTGGCAGTGTTCACAGCCAGGTTGGATGAAACCTTGCAGCATAAGAAGCGCATGGAGCTGTTGGAGCAAGGGTTGGGACTAAACGATCTGTAAGGTCCATTCCAAGCCCTGAAATTCTATGATTCCATGATTCTATGACCTCCTGTCATGGCTTGGCTGCTGTGACTGCACAGGTGATTTAGCAAATGGGGATCATTTTGACAGAATTGGGTTAGCAGTGAGTGCCTCTCCAATTTTGAGAAGAATTGGCAGGAGGGTACAAATCTGGGACAGTGATTTGGGACGCCGACAGTAACGATGTGGAGCACAAGGACATTTGTGAACAGGCACCTAGAGGACATGTGGGTAGTTGAATTAGGCCTCATTGGGTCTGCAGCTTCATAATGAGGAAGAATCTTCTGGCTAAAGCAACAGAGTAGGGGACAGAAATTAGCCATTTCCAAGGACTGACATGTCCAATAGTACTCATACCACCAAGTCCATTTGGTGCAGAGGGTTTCACTGGAATGAGCATTCACCAGGAATGAGCATTCTGGTTTGCAGAGCTAGCTGGAGCACCCACTAACAGGCATGAACCTCTTCAGTACAGACAACTGCAGACAGTAAAGCTTGGTTTCACAGATGTTTTCATACAATTTCAATCAAGAACCATAAGGGCATTGAAAGGAAAAGCATGAACTGGTGCTTCCAAACCAAAGGTGGAAATTCTGGTGTGGCATATGGGCCATCAACCTCTCATTGATCCATGCCACAACTTGGGAAACTATAAACTCTTAAAGAAATGTCTTCTCCAAAATATGTGGATTGCTGACAGCATTCCTCAGTGTGAAGCAATTCTACCTTCTTGCCTCTGTGTCTGAAGTGAGTACAAAGTCTCCAAGCCATAAGAAACTGCTGATGAGTGTGTCAAGGCTCATGCTGATCATTTGAGGTTTAAGGACTGCAGTGTGAGATGTTCCTGCCCAGAAACTGCAAGTGGTGGCAGATAGGCTGGAGAGGACGTGTCCTTGGGAGTGCAGCACAAGTGGCTTTGTGGGAGAAGTGCTTGGATATGCACCTTATGTGTAGGTCATTAGATGGGTAGTTGCAGCACTTGGGGACTGAACTGCTTCCTCAGTAAGAACACAGAGTCCTTTTTGATAACTGTGGGTTTCTTCTCTTTTGCTCCAGGTGCAATTCCTGAAAAAATACCAGTTAAGAGATACTTTTTTTTTCCCCTCAGAAGAGAACAGAGGCAGCAATGAGATGCTTTGAATTGAAAGAGCATTCTCATATGGCACTACACCTGCAGAATTTATCAGCATCACATTCTTTGCTTGGTATTTGACTGGTAACTTCTCTGTGTAGAGCTTATTCAGAAAGTCTCAGGATGCTCTTATGGGCCAAAGGCAAGTACATTGGACAGTAGGTGCTGGCACTCCTGGAAGCTGCAGGTTTCTTAAAAAACACTCAATTGATGTTGTAATGTTGCTCTTTTTTAAAGCAAGTGAATACAGTGGTGACCATGTCTGTCAAACAATTACACTGTTAGGAAAATCTTTAATAGCAGCATTTGCCATATCCTTAGCTGCTTGGCAAACCTACACTTCAGTACAAGAAGCTCTCCTGATGAAGGGGGAGAAAAAAGAAGTGTGTTAATACAGACTAGGTAGCTCAAGGGAAAGCAGGGACAGCCCCAGGCAAAGTAGGCAGAAGTGGCATTTTCTGATCCTCCAGATGCAATTAGGGGACAGGCTAAGCTAAACAGATCTGCAAGGGGATGCAGAAATAAATCTCCAGAGGATGCTGGCATCAGTGGAACAGTGCTCACTGTGAGGGCGAGACAAAGTAATGGCTCTTTGCTTCTAGTCCACATTAAGCAGAGTATTTCTGGTCTAAAAATATTCTCTGTGGTGACCTGTCTGAGAATAATTTTGTACCACTTTCCTGACTTTATTTCTGGGCTTTGATTTCCCATAGAGATCTGGAGTCTGATGGATTAGACCTGTTTCTGGGTGTAATTGTGGCAGTCAGGAAGGGCCCTCTATCTGGAATGGAATGTGCTTTCCTTGGCAAGCACTGGGTGGTGGCAGCCTTCAGGGTGTGACAGGAGACCTAATTATTTGCTTTGGTTCTTATGCTTACTGTAGGGTTTTTCCATGCGTGTCCAACTTTGGATGCCAATACTTCTCTCCCACCCATGGGCTCTGTGATAGCTACTCCCTGTAAGACATACACTGGAAATTTTACAGGGCTGTTGTATTAACAGACATCTGGTTTAACAGGGCCAGCTCTCTTATGAATAGAGTAGGACATTCTAAATTAATAAGGTAATTTGTTAAAGAAGTTGACTTTAACAAGGCATGTTAATTTTTACCAGTAAAAGTGAGTGAAAAGCTCTTGGAGCAGGTAGCCAAGAGGGTCATCTTATTCAGCTCCTTACATCTCCCTGCTTTTTGTTTTCTAATGTGTCAGTCCATCTGAGGGTGGAACCATCCAAGATCACTCAAAGAAGACTGTAAATTGATGTTAAGTATGGTCATGATCATCTACTTATCTGCAGTGGTGGAAGTTCTACTGAACTGATGTACATTACTTGGACAGAGTAGGCAATAGTGAAAAAGAAAACCAAACTCAAACCTCTTCTCTTCCCGTTGCTATGTAAGCATGAAACTACAGATGTTTCTCACTTCTCTACCTCCCAGGGCCTTTTGTCCAACGTGATCTTTTGCTCCAGCCTAGGAATATGTCAGAGTGCCTTCAGCCCAGGTTCTCTCTGACCACAGCTGAGAGTTGTCCACTGCAGCACCTGATAGGAGAATGCACCGGGGGCCATGCAGTCACACCAAAGGTCTGCCCAGCCAAGTACCTCTGTCTGACAGTGGCCAGAGGATGGTACCTACTTAGTATATGAACAGGGCAAGCAGTTTTCACATCTTCCTCGTCTAGTCTGAAGTCATTTGCAAAACAGGGACTTACAGAGTCAGAAGGGAGTTTGCTGGTGAATAAACATGGATGAACTTCCCTTCTGTAACTGTACCTCCCTTTAAGCTCCCACTAAATGTGTTGAAACCTCAGCATCTGGCTGTGAGGACTTCTACAGTGCAACTGGTTGTGTGCAAAGAGGCAATTCCCATGAATTTGTTTTTAAACCTGTGGCCCGATGTTTTCATTTGGTGTTCCTTAGTTCTTTTGCTGGGAAAGACAACAGTCTCCGAGTGACACTCATGAGAGACCTTGCACAACTAGAAAAAATATTCTGTCAAATCTTAAGTCTTCCTTTCCTCAGATCAAATTATCTTTCTCTTGCCACCACTCTTGTATCAAAAGATAAAAGAATTGTTTGTCACAAAAAAAAAAAATCATCCATCTGCCAGGCAACTAGTCATAAAAGATTAGCGTGATAACTTCCAGCACCTCTGTTCTGGTAAAGCATAAAGATGACAAGGCAAAGGCTGGTACCACCCATCCACTTATTTTCAGAGCTGACTCTTCCTAGGCAGGGACACAAAACAGCAATTACACTTTACCAAACTCACTGCAACTTGGAGATCTTGTTAGGAAGCATGCCAGGACCAGCACTGCCTCCTAGTTGTAGGTGGATATTGGCAAGAAGTTCAATGCAGGGTAACCAGAAGGGATGCTGGAAATATGCAGCTCTTTCTTCTTGCACTCTAGAAGTGAAGTATTCACCAGCATTTATGCTTTATCCATGAGGAAACTAAGCCTAATGCTTCCATTAGTGCCTGGGCAAGGAGAGAACTATGTCCTGAAACCATGCACCATGGTGACTTCACAGATTTCCTCCACTGGTTCCCAGGAGCTCCTTGGAAATGAGTTAGAATCAATAATTCATCATAGCTTAACTGGGACAACTCTGGATCCTTCTTTTATAAGGGACTGGTTCTTCAGACAGGATACTGTCCCTTTCCTGGAATGCCTGTGGTACCTGATTGAGCACCAGCTGTCTCAGATTTGAAGAGTATTTAGCAGTAGTGCATCTCTATTTTATGCCAGAGGTTAAAAATGCTTTAGGGCTACTGCTAGAGTATGAGGCCTTGCATCCATTCACTTTTGGAAGTAACTTGGACCATATTTGTTACATTCTCAGTTATTAAAAATAAGTAAATCCTGAGAAACTGTGGGATTTGAGTGGAGCAGGCAAGTTTCAGGGATACTAACTCAGCACTGATTAGCTGATCTCTGTACTTGAAGAACAAACTGTTAGTACAAGATATGAGTGGAGCAACTGTATATAGAAACATGTTTCCAGGGAAACATTAGTTTCTCTGGAAGACAACCCTGAGACATGATATTTTATGTGACTCTTGGGACCAATGTAAGTTTGAAGACTTTTTTTTCCCCTTACTTTTTATAGCAAGTACATTCTGCTCCAGATTCACTCACTTCAGACCTGTATGGTAAAACCTATTTTAACTGTGGAGTCCAGTATCTCAGTGGATTTCATTAAGAAAAGGGCCCACACAAGCTGCAGTCTAAAGATCCACTGCTGGCATAGCAACTCAGATCAAATCAGCACTTTCTAAGCATGTCCTCACATACCATGTGAAGTGTGACTTCAAGAGCAAGGCTCAAGATGTAACTTGGCTTCTTGGGTGCCAATAAACACATCAATCAACTGTAACTCGTTTGTAAAATCAGTGCAGTGATGATTTCTTGCATTTGCCCCTGAAGTGGCATAGATCAATTTATTAAGCTTCTAGAAATCCAGAGGAAAAGTGTCAGTTTATACTGACAGAGGGGTTTTCCTTTGACTGGCTCTTCCTCCTGAAACCAGATGGGTTTATCTCTTAACCCCTTGGCAGCTTCCTTAACAGGCAAGTTCCCTAGAAAGCTGTTGTCTCTCACTTAGTGAGCAAAGTTTATGTTCTTTATACCAAGGAGATTCCTGGTGAAATTGCAAATGCTATGAACTTGTCAAAGTACTTTTTGTCATTATTTTTAAACTTTAATTTACTTATTTGGAAACTCAAAGTTTTTACTTGTCTGCATGTTGTCTGTGACAAAAATATGTTCTTTGCTATATTATTGTGCTTCTATACCTGATTGTATCTGTTTAATTTATTTTTTTAATGGAGTGCTCTGAAAGTATATAAGTGGATTTATATAATTGAGCTTTAAAATCCTATGTTCAGAAGACACAGAAGTAAATCAACTGGTTATTCTTTTTCCAGCAGAGACCCATGAGCCAATCCTGGCATTTCTAAGAGTCAGTTGTTATCTACATTTTTAGTTTTCTGGTCACAGTAGGAGAGGGCAGATAAGGTATGTCTCAGGAGTTTGAAAGGCCCATGGTCCTTGCTCCTCATCTGTTAATGTCAAAGAGTCTTTGTTTGCTTACATGTGTGGAGTTTAATGGGACCGTCCATAAAACAGCTATAAAATTAAACCTTTTCAGTGCTGAAAGAACAAAGTAACTATTATTTACACCATAATAAAATGTTCTAGGGATTAAATCTGTTTCTTTTAGGAGACAAGTAAAAGCTAAATCCTGGTGCCTCTCTTGAGCTTCAGGTACTGTCAAGGAAGAGTTTGTGGGACACAGCTGTGCCCAGGGCGCGGCAGGATGTGAGATGAGTGAGGGATGAAGGCTCTGCAGACCTTCAAGCGGAGTGCAGCAGGTTGTGGTGTCATAGCATCAAATCCTGATTAAATTATGTGCTTAGGGATTTCTGACGAGCTTTTTGTACTTAGTTGCCACCCACGTGTTTCATCTGGCATAGAATTGTAAGTAATTATATTGCTGTCTTTGGTCCATTCTTGCTTTCTTTGCTTTTATCACCTGTTGATCTCCAGCAGAGCAGCAAAGCCCTCTTCTGAGGACATGTCTCCACTCAGATAGTTCCCACCTACTTTGCACACACCACAGAATGTGAAAATGAAGAGTGTGCATATTATTGGTGTTGCTGTTGCTGACCATTTGAAAACAAACAAAAAGTGAAATAACTGGTCTGGCAGCCAGACACAGCTGTAGTCAATAGTGTGAGCTGACTGGCAGTAAAGCAACATGGAGCGAAGTTATTTTTCAATCAAGTTAGGCTTTACCATACTAATCCACTGAAACTGCAGAGGCTGTTTTCAGTAAACTTGTCACGTTATTAAATGGGAGCCAAAGCCAAAGGAAATCCACTTAAGAAAGAAAAGTTAAACAATGTAATTCTGCAGCTGTAGAAATAAATTGAAATAGAGGAGGTATATTTTCAAAGCCATTCTTGCAGCTAAATTGCAGTCATCATTATTAATGGAAAAGTAAACTAAAAGATAATCATGAAAAGTTTTACTCTCTTCCAAGTAGAGTTACACTAAACCAAAATTCCCATCCTGACTTTTCCGGTGACTTGCTTATGAATGTCACGTTGGAGAGCAAGGGAAGAATGGTCTGCTGATGGAGTTCAGTTGTAATTTTTGCTCCTTGGTTATTTCAGTATCACAGAGTTAGTAGGTAAAAGGTGTTGCTCTCTTTACAGCTCTGCTGCACTGGGGTTAACCTTTACACAGGTGCAAACAAAGCTAGCACAGGAGAGACACTGTTGTATCAAGTCCTGCTGGCATTCCTTCCTCGGATGTGTAAATGATGTTATTGGTCAGCAGTTATTGTATGGTTAGAGAGATACATCACAAAAGTCGTCTTTTGAATTCCTTGTTTTCTAAACACTCGGCCTGACTTTGCAGTCAGTGTTTGTGGGTTCAATTTCAAGTTGCTTTCGAAGAATGAATGATTCAGCTGGTACAGATGAGGAACAGAGATCATGGAAATTTCCCCAGGGTTCCTGCAGATATTTAAGTCTTTGAGACTTCTCCTTGCCATACTTTACATAGTATATTTTAACAGAGGTCATCGTCTGGTATCCTTGACCTTCCTAGCAATTTGTAGCAGAGTCTAAATGCTGTTTGGCATTGAGAGTCCTTTCATTTTTATAATGGTACCTCAAAGTAGCATCTTTTACTTAAAGGCTTGCTGTTTCCCTGTTGCCATGCAAGAGGCTGCAATCAGGTAGTTAAGTTCCTGATTATTTTTTTCTCTATGGAGATTTCATTGTGTTTCTAATCCTGAGGGGAACTGACTGTATGATCATGTTTTAATCATGATTACTCAATTCTCTGGGCTGACTTTACTTGTACCCTGTGAGCTACGAATGCTTTGATGAAATTCATTGCCATGCACACTTCAAGCCTGCCAGAGTCCTTGGAATATTTAATAATGTCCTTCCATGATCCCAAAATGACACACATTGGTTATATGTGGACTCAGACTCTCGAAATCCATGAGTCATATCTCGTATTTCTGAAGTGTTTCGTTTGCCTTGGGTCATTTCATATAGCTATAAAGAGTAGAAACTTTTCACAAGATTTAAACTTCTCAGCTTTAAACCAGGCTCTCAAAACTAAGCAGTTGCTGAATGGTGTGAGCAAGGCAAGGCACTGATTGCTGCACAGGACCTGACTATCTGCAAAAGCTTCTCAGCTGAAAGCACCATGCAAAGGCAGAAGAGCTCTGACCTGGCTCTAACACAGCTCTGTGAGATACCTGGGCTTTTTATAAAGGAATCTTATACAAGGTGTATACAAATAGTACTAAAACAGCTTTGAAGTTTCTAGGTCTGAGCATGGACATGGCCTGAGTGAGGAGAACTTCTCATCCTCTGTGACCCTGAGGATGCAATGTCTGTGCTTGTGCTAGCTCACATGATCTCAGTGTTGCTGACCAGGTGTTGCAGACATCAGAGTCTGTGTGCAGCAAAGCCTTCCTGGTGCTTTGGTGACTTTTCCTATTTTATTGGATTGTCCAGCTCAGTTGCCATAAGGAACTGGAGTGTGTAGCCCCAATAGGAGTGTCCTCACTGTCCTTTTCTATTGCTCATCCATCCATCCATCCATCCATCCATCCATCCATCCATCCATCTCACATCCTGTGGATGAAGAAAAATGGAAGCTGAGTAGTGATTTTTTCTGTTGGAGAGCATGCACATTCAGCTCTGCAGGCACCTGGAGGCCTAAATAAAGTGGATGTATCTATTGACCATATCCAGCACATACCAACAGTCCTCTGTGCTGAAATTGGCAGGTATGCTTGTTGGAGAGAGGAAAAAGAGGGAGAACAGGAGCTGACTGATTAGAGCTCTTCTGACTCCTACAGCAGCAGTTTTTTTTCAGCCCTCATGCTCTTCATTATTCCCATTGCACAACATTCATGATTTGATGTGGCAAATGAATTAAAAACTGTGAGGAACAGGCAATAACCAGGATCCTGTTGTTCAGGCTTGGAATGAGAAATGCAAGATAGTGCAAGAGTAACGTGGGGGGCAAGAGAAAGCTAATGTGATAGTGTTCAGTGGAAATGCTCTTGGGTCAAGGACTGATGTGCACAGTAGGCCAGATCTGCTGTCAAAATGCTGTTTGACACCCTCCCTTGTGCTTTATTCCTCTTGCACTAGGGACTGTTTAGACAGTCCACCTTTCTCTGGAAGGTCAGGTTACCTTTGTCCAAGTACAAGCTAATGTAGCAATGCCGTGGTTTAATCTCAGCCAGCAACCAAGAACCACACAGCTGCTTACCTACTCCCCCACCAATGGGGTGGGGGAGAGAATCAGAAGGGTAAAAGCTAGAAAAACTCATGGGTTGAGATAAAGACAGTTGAACAGAGAAGGCAAAAGCTGCACACACATGCAAAGCATAACAAGGAATTAATTCCCTGCTTCCCACAGGCAGGATATGTTCAGCACCTCCAAGAGAGCAGGGCCCCAGCACGTGTAACAATTCCTTACAAAGACAAATGTCATCACTCCAAATGTCACCACCTTCCTCCTTCTTCCTCCCTCTTTATATACTGAGCATGATGTCCTATGGTATGGAATATCCCTTTGGTCAGTTTGGGTCACCTGTCCCAGCTGTGTCTCCTCCCAATCTCCCATGCACCCCCAACTTCCTTGGCAGTGTGGCAGTATGGGAAGCAGTAAAGGCCTTGGCTCTGTGTTCTTGTTTGAAATTTGGTAAAGAGCTGCAAAAAATAGAGAAGTAGAGAGGATGTTGTCCTGGAGGTTACAGGTGAACTATTTAATGATTAAGTGAGGAGGCATGCAGTGTCAGTGTTGAAAATGCATGAAGTGTCTGCAGCTCTGCTGTAGACACTGTGCTCTGTTTTTTTGATGGCATTGGTTTAATGACATAAAATGGTACTATTTTACTGTTGGATCCTCATATACAAATTCCTTTTCCTTGGGTTTTCCTTCTGGCAGATTTGATGAAACCTGCCTTCAGGCACACAGCTAAAAACATGGAGCTCCATCAAGGGTGTCAGTCAGTCACTTGAGGGCTGCATTGCCACATTTTGGGCAACTCAGAAAGAACTGGAATCCTGATTGTTACAGCAGACCTTAATCCAAGCCCAGTCCAAGATTTTGTCTAACACCTTCTAGCCTTGATTAATTGGTAAGCTGTGCCAATCCTATTTCCAAATGATCTTCACACATTATAACCTTGTTTTAAAACCTGCTGGAGCAAAAGAAAGACTACTGACTTCAGCTAAATAATTTCTCGGCTAACTTTTGGTAGCTGGATAGCATCACCCAGAATAATGCCCAGGACTTTGAACTCACAGTTCCCTGTGCTGCCCAAAGCAGTGCTCACCAGTGTGCAGAGGGGACCAGACTTTCTTCTGTGCTGCCCATGAAGGCTGTGTTAGGGCTAGAAGGGGGCAGAGTTAGGATCAGTCAGGGTCTTGTGGAGGAGGCTACAGGATTGACTTTGCTGAACACTCAGAAGTTTGCCATCCTCAGTCAGCCCATAATTTCTTCTGTGACAGCTACCTTTCTTAGAAAAGCAGGTAAAACTCTTGAAGCCTCCTAGAACACCTCCTGGCAGGACATATAAGACAAATGGCAACTCCTCAGGGGTATATACCGGTCACTGCTAGGCTCTTGCGTTTTATTAAATGCATCTTAGAAAGGACCTCTAGTGTAGGTCAGCATTTTATCCATTTTAATCTAACTTTGGCAGCTTACACTCTGCCTTCATGCATTTTTGAATGGTGTTTGCTTCGCTCTGTGACATAGCACCTTGCACAGTGTGGGTCTTACGTTGTGTTTTGGGTTTTGTTTTCCTCTCCGTCCCTCCAAGAACAGTCTTGTACCCTCTACTTCAGATCACATGTCTGGCTCACAATGAACAAAGCATCTGCTTATTCCTCCAAAGCCACAGGATTTTTCTCTAGTTAATATTAATCTCCATAAATCTCTTCAATCTTTTGCTCTTAGAGTTGCATGTATTTCTTCATGTTTCTAATATTCACCTGATTACCATGCTCCTCACTCTATTCTGTGCTGCTTATTGGCTTTGATAAGAGTCATTAAAGGGAAGGATAAGTGAGAGAGAGGCAGAAGGCAGAGTGATTCTAGATTCTGCATATTTATCACTAGGAAGAACCATCTGAGGCTGCTCCCTTTCTTGAGCACATTGGTAGGTTTTGGTGGTCCCTGCAGTGGGCTGCTCTTTCTGGCTTTTAATACTGTTTTTGCTGTGCTTCACATCTATAATTAAGTTTTACTTCTGAACCTCTTCTAGTGCTGCAGTGTCCTATTCTGAAGCCTTCTTGGTTTGGATAATGTGCTGGCTGGGTAATCTTGAGTTGTTTGGGAACAATGGGGGAAGCAGAAGAGAGAAATCCAGCAGGCACCCAGTGGGCAATTCTTTGTGATTTCAGGGCTTCTGCAAGGTAGTTCTGTCCCACGTTTGTGTTTGCCTTTCCTTACCTGATTTTAGAAAATTAAACTACTTGTCTTCTAAATTTCCCACAGGAATTACAGGCCTCTGGCACTTGTCTTCTCACCCCTTCTGTACCATCCTGTGGTGCTTTGAAGGTCCGGGTTACTAATAGCAAGAGTTCAGATTTTGTGTTAAAAATTGACTTCTGTGTGAAGGAGCTTAGGAAACTGCCTGGGATGTCTATGGGAAGTGGATGTGTTGCCAGTCCCTGTGCCTGCATTCTCTTCCTCTACTCACAAATTAGGTCACACTGGTTTCAAATGCACAAAAGTACAGTTAACCACCAACCTATTAACATCAACTTATTGTCAGTTATTTTATGTCAGTTATTAACATTAACTGACAAATATAGGAGCTGGTGGGACTCTGGGCACGTGCTAGTTTTCATCTGGCTCTGAATGTCAAGAAACAACCCTGAAACATAGTGTGGGTTTTGTTTAGTTTCTTTGCTCATCTCAAATTATTCAGGCTTTAACACTGTTGTCAGATCTGATGTATAGCAGAATATCTTATTGCATTTCAGATTTTGATGTCTCAACAAAGTTAACCAGCCAAAAGGATTTTTTTTTCCTCTCTGGAAGTCAAAAAACATGAAGAATAAGGAATGTTTCAGTTTAGGCTTTCCAAGTTTGTCACAACAAACAAGGATAAATGCAGAGCAATGGAGATGAAACAGACTGGACTCTATGTCTAGCTCTTACTTGGCTGATTAAGGATGGTTTCTGGAAGATGTATTTTTACTTTCAGATGCCACAGGTTGAGGATGGAGATCTTGATTTAGAGGTGATGTATAGACACTGGTGCAGATATTGGTATGGGTATGGAACATTCTTCTCCCTGTGGGAGGGAAAGGACTGTGCTAGTGCTAGCAAAACCATGTTCATGTGAACTTGATTCAAGCACCATTCCTCTAAGTGGTGAGAAGATAGGGCTAACTGGTACCTGGCTGAGTGCAGTGACTATCATTTTGTTAGTTTCAGAAGGACCCTCCTGATTTTATTTTTGAGCAAGTGAAGAGAATCAGACCTGATAAACTCAAGTAGCTAGAAAAAGTGCAGGAGGTTGAAATTGAAATTAAGCACTGTGCTTTGAAGCAGAGTTCAGCACTCAGCAGTGACAAGGGCTGGACATTTTGCATGCTGCAGAGCTGGGCAGCTCAATACCCCCAAGAAACATCAGCAGTCCCAGGGGTGAACTATTTGGAGAAACCAGTACTAGTGCAGCAAACAGCACAGGAACACCATGAGCTCTGGGTGATGAGCAACTCTTGAACCAAGATGTTCTTGGTTGTTGTTGCAGTTCTCCTAATGCCCATTGCTGGTAACAGTGAATCCTGTTTCTTCTCAGGTACAGAAGGATTTATGATCCTTGAGCAGTGTGTAACAAACCACAAGAGGTGCTGCGCACAGCCTGAAAACCCCTTGCTGGATCAACACTAAAGTCCCTTGTTAGATCAATTCCAAACCCATTGAATTTAACCTAATTAATGCTTTATTTGGGTCCAGCACCCTTGCAGTAAAGACTGATGTCTGTTTCATTCAAAGTGTTCAAAACAGAATTGTATCTCTTTTGTAACCTTATCAGATTTTGTTTCATAATATTCCTGGTATGTAAATGAGAAATTTTGTTAATCTGTTCAATAACATTTTCCATGTGTATAAAGAGTCGTGAGAACAAAGATGTTTGCTTTGTGATTGAAGGGTACATGGAGGGGAATCTTCACCATCTGCCACTACCAAATTAGTTTTCAAGGGGAAAATAGAAATCCTTCTCATTGGAAGCTATTTTGATCAGCTCTAATAGTAATATTTTATGTAGGATTTCTCTTCCAAAGCACAGTAGAATTTACAAGTAAATTCATCTTTCTAATGCTCTGGTAAGAGGAACATCTGTCTCAAACATTGGGAGGATTGAAGCACTAAGAGTTTTTTAGAAATCTCATATTCATCCTGTAATATTCGTCTGGTGTATGTAATCCTAATATACCAATTGCAGCAGTAAATATTGTGCTATAACCAAACACTGAGCTTCAAAAAAAACCTGTTTAGCTGCAGCTAATGAAAATGTAGTGCCTGGGAACCTGCAATGTTTGTGTTCTGCAGCACCAACCTGCGTTTTACAGAACGTTGAACCAGTAAGACTCAGACTCTGCAACTTCGATGGAATGAAAAAGCCTCAAGCTTTCAACACCTGCCATAGAAATTTAATAAGGACCCTAATAAATGGGTCAGTTTCAACAAACAATTAACTTAACAACTTCATCTGGAAGGCTTAGAGGCCCTGTTTCATAGGAGGTAACTTGAGAGCAGACTCATGTTATACAGTGTAGTTAATGTTTCCTTTAGAAAACCAGAGTTTTTAAGATTGAATATTTCATGTGCTCCAAATTACGTCAAATTGGCGTATGGTACACAACAAAGCCTTCAACCCCTGTATAGATCAAACAGAAAATTTTTATTAATCTTTTCAGCTGTTTGGGGGTTTCTTAAGCACAAGGAAAACAGAATTTGCAGGAATTCAGAAGCTTGTAAAATGGATTTTGTGGGCAGTTTGAATAAAATTATTCCTTACACATTGCTTATGCCATTAAAATTCACACTCCTACAAATATGGAACTTCTTATGTGCAAGTATTCACTGAGCAGTATAGCTGGACTGCACCACATGCACAAGAGGAATGTGTTTTCCTATATGTTGTCTTCTGTTGTGAGCTATTTTTTCATCCTCTTTTGAAAACATATAATAGAGACTAAGTCTCCGAGCATTGATAGTTCAATATATTTAATGTAACTCTTTGTTGAGATGAAACAAAAGTAGATTTAATTGCACTTTTCCCTGCCCTACTTTGCACATTTCATCTTAAACTCTCCAGTTATTTTGCTGTCAGATTCTACCTCCCACCCAGTCTGCCTTGCTCACCCTCTTCTTAGTTTTGTTACAGCACACCTTTAATCATCCTTCCCGTGTCAGATGTGTTGCCTGTGTGTGCTCTTTGGTCTTTGCATCTGAACTTTGTCCCACGTGTCGTGTTTGAACAGTAGAAGGTCTCCCAGACAAGATCTGTGCTTCCTTCGAGTTGTCAATATCTGGTATCTAGAATCAACATCATGTATCTAATGCCTGATCACATACTAGAACTAATGGCAGGGTCTGTATCCAAGTACTCATCTCTATCATCAACACAAATGAGCAATTTGAGGTAAAATCTGTTGTCTAAGGTGTCAGTCTGGCTTCCTTCATGAACACTGTTTGCAGAGCAAGCAGTATCCAGATTTGATAGCATGATACATTGCAATGAGAAATAGGCTGAGTCACAGTGCAGGAACACCAAGAAGCCCAGTTCAACATGCAGTTCTCATTTTCTTAGTGATCTGGAGTTCAAAAGTAGATTGTTCAATGTGTTTTCATTAGAGAGTGACTGATTGCTTAACTGTGTGAAAGGGGGTTTCAGGGTGAGGAAGGTGGAAGGAGAGGAATTTGCGTGTCCCAAGACATAGGGTGTCTGGACCACGTTCCACTTTGGAGTCAGGATGCAGCATTTAATTATCGTACGTTTTCCCGTATATTTTTGTTGTGTAATAAGAAGTGCCATGTTCTCCAGATCAAAGACTTTGGCAAATGCTGGGATACCAGGAGAGCCATGGACATTATGAGCTGATTCTGTGGTGGCCACTGGTCATTGACAAAGTGGATATGGGACAATCCTCCTGGCAAGTTATTGCCTCTGACGCCAAGGGTGGTTAAAGCATCCTCTGTCACAGTTAGGTGCCCAACACCACCATGTCCATCCTGAAAACTTGCTGCATGTTAATAACAGGTATATCTTGTGTCTGTAAAGGTTGTGACTTGTGGTAGAAGCATTTTGTGTGTGTTATAAAACTGGTGCTTAGCAAGATGTCCAGAAGGTAAGCTGCAAGTGGATCTAAGAGCCAGCTTGGCCTGTTGTGAAGGTCTTAACGTCACCTGATGATGGTATCCTAGATGAAATGCTAATAGGTTTGGAAGCAAATTTAAGTGGCCTTCTGCTTTGCTTTGGGAGTAATATCCATCCATGCAAATCGAGCAGTTTTCTGAAGCTATGTAATTACACACTAACAAGGGTTTCACTCAAATCAGCTTCCACATTTCGTAGTTCCTTGATGTGCCCAGCCCCGTGGTGGTGTGCCTCAGAGGATTATTCATAACTGGTTCTGCAACCAGAGAATAAATAATATTTAAAGGCAAATCAATATTTGCTATCTCAAACGTGGTGTTGAACATAGAGCCTGTTGGAGATTGACTTCCTGTAGGTAAGGCAACAATAGTGACCTTTGAGGAGATTTGAGAGAGGAAGAAATGGCATTAATAAATGCCTAAGGAATTTCTAGACTGACGGGGAAGGAAATCGTGCCATGCAGGAAAGTAGCTGAACTCCCTTGTGCATTAGCATCTTAACCTTGACTTTTGCCCAAGTGGTTTTTGAACTAGCTTTGTGTTATTCTTTGCCAAATTAGTTGCCTTTGCTATAGGATTTGATGAAGTAGTATATCTTTGTGAATATTTATTTGCAAACTGACTAGGGTGCAGATACTGTGGCGGAGACAAAATCTGCCACATTCTGTTGTCCTGTCTCTGGGACACAGAGAATTCTGTGGGTTGTACAACAGGTTCATCAGCCTAACAGTGCATGTTTTCCTTCTCTAGGGGTTCCTTCCCCTCTAAATTATTGCAGCTAATGCCTGTCAGTGCCTTATCCATGCACTTTGATATAAATATTGTGCCTCTGCAACATCTTAGACCCTCCTGTGAAGGTGTGTTACAGTTGAGCTTATTAATAGGAAGAATATGGAAGACCCACCAGCTTCTGTGTGGTGGTCAAAATTTCTCTCTGTAGTTTTTCTCTTATGTCAAGGTCTGAGCTGAGCTGAATCAAAAAGGCAATTCCTAACTTTTACTCCCTTCCAGCATTACATCTTTCAATCCAACCCTCACAGCAGACATCCTTCTTTTCCAGCCTAGGATTTGTGTACAGGCCAGCCATATGGTGTGTGTAATTATGATTTTATAATGGAGTTATTGCTCTCTAGCTGCCCAGTAAACACAGTGCAGTTTCAGTAAACTATATACATAAGCATAGGAACTTTAGACTTGAATGATTTTCTTCGCTTTTATACAATAGTAGGTGTGAAGGAGAAAAAAAGATTCTATTTAATTTATGGAAGCTGTATAAAGTTTATAGAGTCTCTACAACCATCTTAAATGAAAAGGTTGTGGAGAAAAGGGGCTGTACTGAAACTGGGAGGTCCACAAAGCTGGAGAAGAATAGTAGTTAAAGGCACACATCAGTAAATACCTGTGCTGAATTTTTCCCAGTTTACTCTGCCATCGAGCATATGGACTGCATTAGGGGTTTGTCTGCCTTAGGGATTTTATAAACATTTCCTCCCCTTTCCTCTTCCTCATCCAGTTGCTATTGCTTTAGACTATTACAGTATCAAATTGTGCCCATTCTGGGGTCATCACTCTTCCTGGAAAGAGGCTGTTTTCCATAGAAATTCACTGATTCATGTCAGATGCCTGTCTATATGTGAAAGTGCTTTCCTCAATGTGCCTTTTTTTTTCTTTTTTTCAGTGTGTGAGCTTCCCAAAGCAGTAATACCAGCTTGGCTCACCCATCCTTTGAGGCATATGTGCAACTCCTGATTTGCATCATGGCAGAATTTCTGCAGGAAAATTAGGAGCCAATGTGTGCTTAGTTTTGTGGATGATCTGTAAATAAACACAGCTTTCTTTGGCGTTCTTATTTGCCCTGAAAATGAAGGTTGCCAAAGTGACTGGTGAAAAACAGGACAAGAAACGAAGCTTCTGGTGATACCAGAAAATATTATTTTTGTTTCTGTGGACCCTTCTGTGTTCCTCTTTGATTTTGGCTGACACTGGGAGTCTGTATATCCAGCCCATTTGATAACATCTCCTTTCCTTCCCAAAGGCTTGCACTGGTGCCCATCCAAGGATTCCTGAGCATTTCAGGCAAGCTCAAGCAATGGCTCTGTTGCCTGCTGCTAGTTCCTTTGCCTGTTCCACCTTCCTCTTTGCACTAACACCTGTGTTTGAACAAAAAGAACTATACCTGGGAACAGTTCTGGTTTAACATTAACCTCTACCCACCCTGAAAGGTTAATTTTAAGCGATCGATTGTGAAAGTTACACCCTGGGTGACACACAGCACTTGTGCTGCTCAGCCCTGGGTGTGGGAGTGCATGGAAAGCCAGTTCTGGGGTCAAGGTGCTGAAGGAAAGCCCAAGAAATATGTGACACATCTCTCAGTTTATTGTACTTTGGGATTTGTAGGTGGTAAATGCTGTGGGTGTTTTACAGATACTGTGGGACTCTAATATAATTTACAGTTTCATTTGCAGAGAGCTGTTTCAAATCTGTGCACATTCTTCTAAGACATTTTAAAAGAAAAGCCAACAGCAATAATTAGTTTGGCATTTTCCATGTTTTCTAAAGCACTTAAGGGGTAATAACTTTTTTTAACCAATCTTACATAAAATCAGGTTTTATGGAATAAGAGAACGTAAAAGGCCCAAACGGGTGTCAGTGACAGATGTACTTCATGCTGACAGCTCTATTCCAATGCATCAAAATAAGGAAAACAATTATATGTATGATTAGAGGCTGCTGACCCTTCAGTTAAAATGATCAAAAAATACAATATTAAAATTTGATTTATGGAAGCTACTGCTTGGCCTATAATCAGTCTGACCAATAAAAACAAACCAGACTTTTACAGAATGTGATTTCCCAGTAGATGGGTTAGCTGTTTTTGTAGGGCTGAAGAAACACGAAATGGTTTTAAAATATATTTGATATGCTCTATGAGTAAATTGAAATACAGCATATAACTACTTTTAATGGGTTTTGTTCATAAATTGCCAGATTTCCTTAATGCAAGTGAAACTTGAGAACCACTTGAGAATAATTGTCTTTAAAATGAAATATTAGTTTGACAGTCTACTTCATTTATATTAAATATATATGGTTTACTTTTTTATATTAGAAGGTAAATGAAAGCTGGTCAGTAATATGACTCCCCTTACACTTTTGCCGTAGTTCACTATGGAAATGGGTTCAGGAAATGGCAGATGTGATTAAAAACTCTTCAGCTGGCCCAGGAGCTGTTTGTACAGCACCTAGCACACAGCACTCCTGGCAAGGAATGAGCACTCCTTGTCGTACTGCAGTATAAATAAAATGATTCTTCAATGTAGGGACTTGGAATTTTGAGTTTAAATGCACTAGTTAGGGGACTGGGAAAAACAGATTTGATGAGGCTTTTTCGTTCCTAAGAATGAAGACAAAATTGTTGTGTTGATCCTGTTTGCTTGTGCACGTCAGCCCAATTTGCATGAGGGTGTCAGAGCAATAATCCTACAAATTGACACAGAAGGGTCAGACTGCCTGCTGACATCACTGGAGAGCTGTGCACAGCACATAAATGTTCACCTCTCATAAGCTGAACACTGAAGATTGCAAAACTAAGAGACATTCCTTCCTCCTGCCTTTAGAATGCATCTACAAGTGTATAGTTCATGTCTGGACAAAGAAATTGAATAAAACACCAATAGCTCAACCTTGTATCTCCTGGTTTGGAATATATTTGTTTTATTCACAGGCTCTTGTGAATTTTGACTGTTTAGTGCATCAGTTTCTGAAATTTCCTAGCAGCTTTCCCTCTTCTGGAAACTTAAGTGCTGTTTTTTGTTTCTGATGTTTCTAGTGGAACGGGAGAATGTACAGAAGAGGACCTTTACCAGATGGATAAACCTTCATTTGGGAAAGGTAAGACTGACAAACACTCTTGATATTGGGACACAGCCGTAGACAGTTTGCAGTTAATTCCTTTTAAAGTAGTTAAGATTTGGAAACAAAGTTGACTTCTGTACCTATGGGGATGTTTGGAGGAGAATGAGGGGAAGCTCAAAGCATGTTTCTGGGTAATTAAAATTCATTTTGAAGCACAGTGAATGCTTGGCTGGCTTTAATTCAGCTCAGGTGCATTTCAGTCTTTAATGCTACTGGCTGTTACCATGAGGGTAGAATTTTCCCCTAGAATGTGCTCACATAAAATCAGATGTGGTTGAGGGTGCTCTGAGGTGATGATGTCTGTGTTCTTGCCTGGACTGGAAGTAAGAACATCTGAGGCATTAGGGTCAAAGACAGATGTTCTTCAGAACCTGTCTTCATCCCAGATCTGAGGACAGAAAACATTAATTCCTTGTCAGTCATGTTGAGGCTGGGGGGGCAGTATGATGGGATCTTCATGTACTCACTTAAATCATTTAATCACTTAAATAATTTCTTTAAGATATAGTTTTTAATCACACTATAATATGGCTATTAACTCTAATTTACTGTTCAATAAGCATCTCTATATGTGATACCTCTCCTGAGCAGTCTGCCATGCACAGAATGTTTTTCTTGCTATTGATAATATTACTGAGACAGCAGCAGTGGTTAGTGCAGGATCAAGGAATGAGACCAACGTCCTGATCTAAGTGAAGTCCTAACTTGAGCTGGTGTTTGAGCTTCACAAAGCTGTAGTATCTGTGGCTGAATTTCAAAAAGTACACACTGGGACTAAGTTTAGCCAAAGCTCATTCTCAGTTTAGCTGCTGTAGCTCTTGGGAAGTGATTGCATTTCAGACACCTAAAGGAAAGGGGTTTTAGAAGAAAGGCATCACAATATACAGTTGCTGAAGTCCACTACTCTGCAGCGAGTGTTGCTGAGGGCATAAAGGGATCCTCTTAACTCTCACTGGAAAATCAGAATAAGGCTACTTGGAAATGTTTTGACTAGCAATTGCTCTCAAAGGCCTCAGAACGAAGACAGTGTTATGTGATGCCTTTGTGAATCAGGCACTAGGGCTTTAAACTAACTGCAGTTTTGGAAGTTGTCAAAAAGAGTTGTCAAATATGTTACTGTAGAGAAGGTCTTTGATTCAGAGAAGGAATTATATCACAAAAAAGGCTGTTAATTCTGCTGTGCCAAGCATATGATGTCTTAGAACCTTTGTGGGCAGGTCAGCCTTCTCTGGAGTGTATACAAATTTTCTTCCTCTTTGATTCAACAAAAAAAGTGCTTTTCTGGAGAAAAGGCAAAAGACTTGTTCTATATGAATGTTTTTCCTGGAAGTGGCATAATAAATATACCCATGAGAGCTTCACTAAAGCTGTCTCTAATTACAGGTGATTCCCTGAGGACACTCACTGAGAAAAGTGGCTCTGCCTTTATCCTCAAAGAAGCACTTCTTGCAGAGTGGCTGCTTTCTTTCAGAGGCAGCAATGAAGTCTTCTTGCACTTCTCCAGGAAACTTGTGGTGTGGTGTATCTCCTTGTGGAGCAGACCATGCCACTTGGGTTATCTTTTGAGAGGATCTGGCTCTGCTGGTCAGAGGATAATTGGGAATAGTTTGCATCTTCTGGGTTGTTCTTCCCTTAAGTACTGAGAGAATAGAAAAGGTTTTGGTTTGAGACTTTCAGATAGGTAATTTTGAAATGAATGATAATTTGCTTTCTTTCACAGAGGATTGTTAGTACTCTTGACTAGATGAAAGACCAGTAAGGAAAATGTGTGGTCCCAGTTTGCCAGGAGCAGTGCTTCATCAAACAGGAGTGTGTTGCCCAACCAAAGATAAAAAGATTGGGCTCTTTAGGGGCACGTGAGTGAGTGACACCTGAAGAGAGTGTAATTGCTGCAGCTAGGACTACCCCTAAGGGCTGAGCTGGCTTGGCTGTGTGTCTCACAGCATACACATCATCCAACACCTCAGTGAAGTGAGGAGATGGTTCCCTTTGGAGGAGTTTGCCGAGAAGAGAGAGACACAATACGAGAAGCTGCTACTTAAAGTACTCACAAAATGCTGGGAAATAGAGTGGCATCACCAGAAAACTTGCAGAGGAGACAGGACATTGTGGCCAGGTGGATCACAGGCTTATTTCTGCATAAAGTGGGATTTGCTTCTGCTGGACATGTCTTAGTCTGAGAGATCAGCACCCAACCCTGGGATGGTCACTTCCTAGACAGAGTATTTAGGGTTAGATTCTGTTATGGGAAATCTGGAGTAAGTCCTTGTCTGATCTCAATTACTTGAATACTATATCTCAGTTGTAGCTCTGACATTCCTAGGACAGAGTTGCCACTGAAGTGAAGAATAGTCAGCTCTCTTCCTGCAGGCAATGATTTACTTCTGGTATCTCTGTCTTGTAAAATTCTCCTTCTGACTCTCTGAAATCATGGTGACTTCCCAAGCAGTACTGTTTTAAAAGCTACCTGGTGTCTTTTCTTCACAGTGCAAGCCACCTTTGAAAGTGAAAGACTTGTTTATTGACATACAAGATGGCAAAATCTTGATGGCACTCCTGGAAGTCCTGTCGGGACAAAAACTGGTATGTACAGAGAGGGAGCTCAGTATGTTACAAGCAACAATGTATGGACACCCAAGGAATGAGGGTGAATTTGGTCCCAGGTCTTGGGTATAGGAATAAGAATTTCAGCAACTTTGTTGTAATTTCCTTATGTTACAGGCTGCTGTCCCGAGCTGTAACTTAAATTTCAAGGAAACACAACAGAATGAGGTGTAAATGGTGTGTGATCAGTGTTAATGTTCCTACCCCTGAGGTTTTTTTAAAGCTTTAATACATTAATGCTCACATAGTCCATTTGGAGATCACCCAAGTCACATTACCAAGAAAACACATATTTGCTCTATTATTCCTTTAATCCATAAGTTCTGTTTCTGTTTTTCCTAGGATCATTATGACACTCAGTAGGTCTACTGATGCTTGCTGTAGGTGTGAGCTTAGCTCTGGATCCTTGCACAGGTTTTGTTAGTCTTACTAACATGGTCTGCATCAGCAGGGCAAATCCTTACTAATCAGAACCTTTTTCTCTACTCCTTTCTTTGTAAGAGCTGTGTAAAGTTCCATATACCAGGAATGGAACACCCAGTGCAAATATCAATGCCCAGCTGACCTTAATGTTTTCTTTTTCCATCAATCTTGTCATCAAGAACTCTCCTCTGTGTGGGTATCACACTTGGCTAAGAGGAGCAGCCTGTTCTGCGGATGCACTTGTGATCACCAGGTGATGCTCTGTA
>NW_008651052.1:0-23344 GCF_000695815.1 Acanthisitta chloris | reverse complement strand
GGTCACACATTCAGAGCCACCTATTTTTTATCAGTCTTGCATTTTGGGGGAGCTGCAGCAGAGACATCAGTGTCTCTGTGTGCATCCATAGGTTGCATTGAGAGCCAGGCTGGAAAGGAATTGAAGGGGGAGATACATCATGGTAAACCTTAGGCTATGCCCTGGGAGGGTAGGGAGGAGGTCAGGGAAAAGGGTAAGGTCAGCTGGCCAAACTTGTTGCACTGGCACTTAGGTGTTTCTGCACACATGTGATAAAAACAGTGTGCCAAAGTGGAATTGCAGGGACACAGGCATGCAAAATCCGTTTCAATTCTACCAAAGTGAAGGTTTTTGCCTCCCACCTGCCTGTGCCTGCTATGAAACTTGCTCACACTTCCTAATGGGTTCAAACTGAAAGAGGGAAAGCCTAGGTTAGATGTGAGAAAAAAAGGTTTTTACTCTAAGGGTGGTGAGACATTGGAACAGGTTTCCCAGGGATGTGGTGGCTGCCCTGACCCTGGTGGTGTTCAAGGCCAGGCTGGATGAGGCCTTGAGCAACCTGATGTAGTGAGGAGGTGTCCCTGCCCAGGGCAGGGGGTTGGGACTAGATGATCTGTAAGGTCCATTCCAACCCTTAAGTTCTATTACACTATGATTCTATGAATTAGGATAATTTCATTTAAGTCAAAACTACAGCAAAAAAATCTATTATTATGAATTTTCAGGTAAATTTGATCCAGTGACTGAACATGGTTAGAGAGTGATTACACAAATAGTCAATGTGGCAGGTCCAAGAGAGAGATAACATCTGGAGAGCAGCAAAGCTGGTTGCTAACCGTTTTGCTATGATCGTGTAGTTGAAGCATTTTACTGCTCACAAAGGATGGCAATAATTTTACATAGGTACATTTCCTTAGCTGTATTTTGCCTCTTGTAGGTTTTTGAGCTTTGTATAATGTGGTGAACAATTCAGTCATTTAAAAAACATTATGGCTCTTCTTTTGTCTAGATGCATGAGTACAAATCTTCAACCCATCGCATTTTTCGTCTGAACAACATAGCCAAAGCACTTAAGTTCTTGGAGGACAGTAATGTGAGTATTTCCAAAGGCTGGTCTTAATATCTTCTCTTGATCTATGCTGAAAGTTGTAATTGTTGTAGTTAGTCTGATGTGCTGCATGTACATAAGGGGAACGTACTGCCTAAAGAGACTGTGACTTACCTTAGCAGCAAGGCTGAAAAGCCACGTAAAAAGGCACAACAAGAACACCTACAGAGTCAAAAACAAGGATTATTTGTTCATTTTATATGTAAAAGTTCAATGGGATAAAAGGATCAGGAACGCAATATTCAAAGAAATAGAAAGAAATGTAAGTAACTTTTATGAACTGGGTCTTAGTGGCATTACTTCAGTTACACTGAAGGTAGATGACTTTCTTTTGTCAGAAATACTCTCAGTATTACAAAACATGTGTTTATCTGGTAAACTGCTGCAGCAGCTGATCATGAGTCAAAGGCAAGAGAAAATGAAATCTGGGAACATGACACGATTGCAGAATTCCAGGAATCAAAACCTTATGGGGATATAGCTTCACTCACAGCCAGTGTGGCACTACTGCAGCATCACTTGCTAAAGTTATAAGAGACCAAGCACAATCAGACCCTGTAGCTTAAAATGATTCATTCCACGTTTTTTTTTATTTCTCCCATTATGGGTTTATTCCAAAGCCCTGTGGAAATGGCCTCTCTCTTGAAAACTCTCTGCTCTTGAAAAATGTTGAGAAGTACTGGGAATCAAGAGAAGTCCCAGCCATGTAACAGCTCATACACATGGTACACCTAGATCATCCAGAAAGAGAAAACAAACTCTGGGCTATTTCCTATAAAGGACTGCAGCAAGGTTGAACTTAAAGGGTGAGGAGGGATCCAATGTGGGCACAGGGGCAAAACCCTGCCCTGTATATGATGCCCCAACAGCAACTGATGTCATCTTGCTGCTTCCCTGCACTGAGTTTAGCTCTTGCTCCAGCAGCAGTGCTAGTTGTGCAGGAGAATTGCTGCAAACCCCAGGCAGGAATGAGCATGATGTGAGGCTTATGACCTCGTAGATGTGGGAGGTTTAATATCCTTTTCCTTTTTCCCCAGGAGAGGATGTGAAAGGTCAAAAAGTTGTCCAGGTGTTCCAGTCTCCTTATGGAAACTCCACCAGTAGGGGCTGATCTGGCCCTAAATGTGTATGTCTGCTGTAGAACTGCTAAGAAATATTTCACATGTTCACATATTTCTTAACAGTTTCCCAGTTGATGCTTTCTACCCAAATCCAGCTAAGGCCCATTAGCAGATGAGACTTTTTTCTCTCTGTTGGTACTAGCACATTGCAGAGCTGTGACTGAAGCATGTCTGGTTGCCAGGACCTCACTAGTAGTTAAGCTAGAACCTCATTGAGCAAGGCCTGGCAAGAGGAACCTTGAACACAGGTGGCCTTTTAATTAGTAGGGCAACACCTACTATTCTATAGATTTCTTGTTCCCTTCAAAGTAAGCAGACAATATCTTCTAGCTGGGTATCTCTGCGGGGCTGGGTGACAAACATAAGCAGCAGTAAGAGAACAGAGCTCACACTGAGAAGTCTAATCACAAATGTCACTTGCTCCCCATTTTGGAGAAACTGCTATTCAAATGTACTAATTCTCAAAGGTTTTCTCATGCCAAGTACTTCAGAGCTTGCAAGAAATCTCAGCCTTTACATATGACAACTAGAGGTGTCTTCTTGCTAAGATTGAAAGTGTTGTGCAAACCACTAGATAAAAAAGTTAGTTTGCTTTCCTTTTTCCAGCTCAACCAAACCGGTTAGTGAAGGGTGGTGATGAAAGTGTTGGCAAAGCCTTGGCTGCCAAGAGCTGCAGGGTTAGATATTAAACCACAGTGGGTGGAACCCATCAGCTCACGCTTCTGTGGGACTGGGGCAGCAGGGTAAAGCACTGCTGAGTGATTCACCATGTCCAGGATTTCTCAGTGACTAATGGGCTGTGTGCTGGGCTTTAACTCAGTCTGGGTGCCATACGCAGTACTGACAGCTTCCTTCTTTCCTCCCTCCTCCCTGACCTTTGCCAGGACCAAGTCTGTGTTGTCTAAGAGAATAACATCCTGGTGTTATCAGCTGGAAGAAACCTCAGTGTGGGAAAGTCTATAGTTTTCTTGGCTTAGGCAACCTTATCCTTTGCTAACTGATGTAATCAGAACTCTGTGACAAGCTGTGTAAGGAGGGATAAGCAAGGAGAAAGGAGATGCATAAAGTAAGCAGATCTTACTAGGATTTTAAATTTTTGTCTGAGTAGTGACTCTGTTTTTTAAGAATGGGATCCACTGCGGGGGCCCCATCTTGTTCCATTTTTGTATGGAGGAAACACATTTGTGGCCCCAAAAATCAGAACTGTTCTTCACTTCTGTTCTTTAGACTATGCTGGCCGTTTCAGACAGGAGTTCCAGGAGCAGGGTGATTGTGATCAGGGCAAATTATCATTAACACAAGAATTCAGTATTGCTTTTTGTCTGGCCAGTAGTGGCAGAAGTGCTGTGCACATATCCAGTAGTCTCAGTGCAGTTTTTGCATATACTTTGCTGCTTTGCATTTGGCTCTGAATTTATGATCTCTTCTACAGGTGAAGCTTGTTAGCATCGATGCAGCTGAAATAGCAGATGGAAATTCCTCTCTGGTACTTGGACTAATATGGAATATAATCTTGTTTTTTCAGGTAATAAAATTTGAATACTTTAATCATAAGTAAGCAGTCTTTATGGTATCAATCTATTCCAGCTGAATACTGATTTTTAAATTGATTTTTAATCCTAAAGAACATAATTAATCATGCTAAACCTGAGCTTTGCCCTCCTAATATACACTAATTTTATACTTGCAGCTGCTTTCATTTTACTTCATTGGACCTATTTCAGTGTAAATTGGAGACAAGTTAAGCCCCTCATTTGACTTGGACCTGAATTAGAGCTTCAGATTTCTACTTTCCCTTCTCTCCTGTGCCTCTTAGAGTTCTCTTCCAGATTCCGTGGATCTGAATCAATGTCCTGCGTTTGGTTCCAGGTCACAGTTTATTTTCAATAACCTTTTCTGGATTTGGTCCAATGTGGTGGGAAATTCCATGCAGAATCACTGATCTCTGGAGACTTACTCAACATGGCAAAAATTAGCAAGTGATATTGATGGTCAAATGAAAGATCTCGAAGGGCCTGGAACTAAGAAAACTGATTTGAGCCTGAAAATTGTTTTAGTCCCAAGTTTAGATTCAAACTGCTTCTTAATCTACACATAGTTTGAAAATTACCTTCTAGATTATACCAAATTCTGATGGACAGAGAGATGGAGGGAGAGTTCTGTAATTCTCTTAAGACTGTCCTCTTGGTCTCATTTGAAAAATGGCTATAGGGTTACAAAAATGATCTCCACGTTGCACTGAGGCTTCTCTCCCTGCCTGAGCTCCTCAGGCTGAACTGTGCTGCACAGAACCACTTTGGGCAGGCAGAGTCACTAGCAGAGACGGTGTGACCAGGACGTGTCACCCCAGCAGCAGAGGGCATAAGGGACCCAAAAGTAGCACAGTGGATAATTTGGATTAAATGTCAGTGCTGACTAAGGACAGGATTTGACAAAAAATATTTCACTCAAGTGACTCCTGTGAAGAGAAAAATTTCAGTTAAACCAACTTTTCTTTCAAGGACTTGTTCCTTTGCTTTTTCTTTAATAGGAATTTGCATAGGTCTCAACAGATATCTTGCCCTTTCTGCTGTCTGGGATTGCCAGCTAGGCTGCTGCTGGCTGTCATGCCTGTGTGATACAAGTTGAGAGTTAAAATGCACAATTCTATAATTACCTCTTAAAATTCAGTTATGGCAGTGATCTCTTTAAAGTTTGCATGAAAACAAGGACACCATGCAGCTGGTGATACTGCATGTTTCACCTTTTATTACAGATAAAGGAGCTGACAGGCAACCTCAACAGGAACTCCTCTTCCTCCAGCCTGTCCTCTGGGCCCAGTGGTCCAGAGTCAGATACATCCCCCGGCACTCCCAGTGTGGAGAGAAACATGTCCATTACAGTGAAGGATCAGCGGAAGGCCATCAGAGCCCTTCTAATCTGGGTTCAGAGGAAAACCAGAAAGTAAGCTAACAAACCCTTGTATAAAACCCAGTCTTGCCACCTGCCCTTTTGAAGCTGAATCTCTTTTCTCTCTCCTGCCCTGTGGGTGCATTACCATGTGCTGTGGCTTCTTCTGCTCTCAAAGTTTGCGAGCACAGGTCTCTGCAGGAGGGTGTTTCACTATGGCCATGTGGCTACAGCAGCTGTCTGACCTTGAGCCTGCTGCTGGCTTCGTGGCTTGAGTGTTAAATGTTAACTTGCACTAACCTGCTTGGTGTTGTCAAAACCAGGATCATTCCCTCCTCCACATACCTCTGGCTTTTGTGCAGTGTTTGATATCTTTTGGTAATTAAAAGCTGAGTATAAATAAGGGGTGAATCTATCGAAAGACTTTATCAACAGCCTTTTACATTAAGCAACAGGCCTCAGGGAACTTCTCTGTGTGTTGCAGAGTGTCTTGAAGGACAGAGCCCCTATCAGAGTCTCTCCTTTCTCAGAGTTCAAGAGGGGAAAGAGGGTCACTCTCTGAACATGTGCCATTTGAGTCCATTTCCATTGCACAACACATCTCTCTCCTCTTTAATAAAAAAGTGGTTCTTTAGTCCAAGCATTTGGTCTAGTCATGCTTTATCCTGGCAGAGTTACTGTCAGGTTAAAAAACTGTAGTGGAAGATCTCTAGTGCACATGCAAGTGCTTGGAGTGTATTTCATGTATATTGTTATCTGAAGCGATGACTGGCAGAGTTTTAAAGAGAGACCATGGGTCAAAGCTTGGTTGGTTAGCTGAATATTCAGCATTTTTATCTGTTGATGTATTTATATGCCCAAATCTGCCTTTGAACACAAATGTTCTGTGTCTAGTGCTTAAGACACAAATTTACATGTTAAATACTTGGTCCTGTGGACCACATCATGCCTTGGTTATCTCCAGTGAAGCTAAGAGTGCTTGTTGAGCAGATAAACTTGTCCCATTGAGATCTGTAGTTCGCTGCTGCCAGTGCAGACCATAGGGGAAGCACAGTTTTAGTCCCAAAATAATGCTGATATTGTTATTGTCAGGGAGGTGGTACAAGGAAAGTGAGGGCCAGAGAAGTAAAGGCCGTACACTTCTCAGTCCAGTCAAAGAGTTGAAAGCAAAATGAAAACATGTAATAGGAGAAAATTGTTCTTGCAACTGCACTATTAAAAACATAATAGTGCCATTATAATCCTGTTATCTCATGATCTGTGCAGAGCTTTCTATTCTGGGGCTGTATTTCATTGCAAGTTTGATGGCTGCTTTTTCCTCCAAAACTCTGGGCTTATAACGCACTTGTGGCTTATGCATATGCTGACACCGTTTGCATTTGGCAAATTTTCTGCTATAGAAGGCCAAGTACACAGGAATGTGAATCATTTATGCTTATGTGTTTAAATATTTAAATCTTGGCAGTTTTCCCAAGCTATGGCATTAAAATGCTGGAGAGCAACAGAAACAGGAATCACAGAGACATTTGGTTTTGTGAATGTTAAATGTGGTTGCTGAATTCTTGAGGGCTTTGATTTACTAACTACTTCCTACAAGCAGGTTGATGTCAGCTGCTAGCCACACCAATCCAGTCTGTGAATCCCTGTGCTTTCTGCATGTATTTGTGTGTTTTGAAATCCAAAAATATCTCAAATGTGACAAGTGCAGCCTTGACTTTGGATTTTGTAATACAACCACCCATGTAAACCGTATGTAATTCTATTTAGGTATGGTGTTGCAGTTCAGGACTTTACCAGCAGCTGGAGGAGTGGCCTTGCTTTCTTAGCCATCATAAAAGCCATAGACTCTACTTTGGTAGACATGAAACATGCACTGGATAAATCAGCTCGAGAAAACCTGGAGGATGCTTTCAGCATAGCACAGAACAAGCTGGGTGTTCCTCGGCTCCTCGAGCCAGAAGGTAAAACACCTACATCAACTTTGTTGGGTAACATTCAAACTATAATGACTAAATGAATATTGCATTGTGATACCTATCAAACACCTCCCAGTGATTAGGCTGTTGATGTGATAAGAGAAATCAAAATGGTCAGTGGCTTGTAGCTGTATGCTTCAGTTGTATTTGTAAACTCTTTGGGGGCAGAGATCTTACCATGGTTTTAGCTGTGTACACTGGTCTGGTTCATGTTTAGATGCTATGTGACATCTGCATTACGAGTAAGCATTAATTGTTCTGCTGAGGGATGTCTCAGTGCATTAGTACTGTTTCATAACACCTCATCTGCAGAGACTAAATGTGTGTGTGAGGCTGCTGGACCAGGAAAATGCATAGATACCTATTCAAATGTATTTGCATCTCCCAGTTTGTCCTTTACAATGCATATATACACATGTAAATATAAGCCTATATGTGTATATAAATGGACTTCTTGTAGTGCATTTTACTGAACTCTACTAGACAGGTGTTAGGCCTTGATGTTATGATTGAAAGAAAAATTGCACTTTCATGCATCACCTGTTAGAAGCCTGGGCCATCCTGCTAAAAATAAACCTCTGTATTGTCACTCAACAACACTCAACTGTCTAGTGACAACAGCACAAGTGACAGGATAAAGGTGGATGAGAAGGGACCCTGATCAGGGTTTGGTATGTGTTTGGAAATAGGAAAATATTAATGTGAATAAGATGTTGAGAACTCTCTTGAGTGCCATCAACACTGAAGAGCATTTCTCTTTATCTTTCAGAAAACAAAAAGTGTTTGTAGTTGTTATTTCTCTCACCATAAAGGCAGGATAAATGTCTGATGATCTGTTCCTCTGCAAGAGCATTTTAAAGCTGTGTGTGCTCAAGTCCCTTGTGTCTGTCTTCATAGATATCATGGTGGAAACACCTGATGAACAGTCAATTGTGACGTATGTGGCACAATTTCTGGAGCACTTCCCGGAGCTGGAAGGGGTATGTGTTTACTCCTATGTCACATCATTTCTTTAATTTGCTTTGGTGTGTTTAATAAAGTCTGATATTTATTTTCTAGGTTTCTTTCTAAGCTATTTCACATCTTTCTTAAATCCAGTGCAATGGGCTTTGATTTGCGATTGCTGAAATGCTTTAGGTAGAATTGTGCTTTTAAACATTTACATCCAATTGTAACTTCCAAAGGTTAGAACTGATTACATAGGGCTCTACTACTTCATAGAATCATAGAATTTAAGGGTTGGAATGGACCTTACAGATCATCTAGTCCCAACCTCCTGCCATGGGCAGAGACACCTCCTCACTAGATCAGGTTGCTCAAGGCTTCATCCAACCTGGAATGAAACACCGCCAGTGTTGGGGCAGCCACCACATCCCTGGGCAACCTGTGCCAATGTCTCACCACCCTTAGAGTAAAAAACTTTTTTCTCACATCTAACCTAGACTTTCCCTCTTTCAGTTTGAACCCGTTAACCCTTGTCCTATCATTGCAGTTCCTAACACAGAGTCCCTCTCCAGCTCCTTGTAGGCCCTTCAGATATTGAAAAGTTGCTCTGAGGTCTCCACAGAACCTTCTCTTCTCCAGGCTGAACAGCCCCAACTCCCTCAGCCTGTCCTCATAGGGGAGATGCTCCAGTCCTCTTAGCAGCTTCGTGGCCTCCTCTGGACTTGCTCCAACAGTCCCATGTCCTTCTTATGTTGATGGCACCAGAATTGCATATACTTAGCTATATTTGTCTTAAATAAGGCTGAAATTTATCTCCTCATCTATGATGATTCATTAGACTTTAAACTGAATTTTGACTTTTGTCTTCTCAAGTTTGAGGGCCACAATCAATCTGAATTTAGCAGGAATCAGGCACAAGATACCAGAGACTGAATCTTGTCACTACAGCAGCCAAAAGCACTCACTGTAAGCATGAAATAAACTGCAGCTTAAACAACCAGGACTTTGATGCAAAAATAAATAATTAGGGGTTAAGCAGGGAATAACAGTGTCAGGGATTGACAAAGGTCTTTTGGAGAAAGAGGAATTTCCTCTCATTTCTCAACTGAAGGTTCCAGTTGGGATATATATTGTAGCTGATAAAATTGTCAGCATTACTAAAGTAATTGGGATTAAAATTATTATAATAATCTAATTATTACTATTAGATTAGATGAGCAGTAAGGTTTGTTGCCATTAAGACTTGTGAGTATTTTAATGGACAAAAAGAAATTATCTAGCATATCAATATATTTCACAGTTGATTCAGTGAAGTTGTTAGATTTATGTTATTCCCAGGGTTTGGGATTGTGGCAAAAAGCCAAGTCAGTTGTCTCCACAGGTGCAGCAGGGAGAGATGAATACATTAACAACTGAGGAGTAGGCTTGTCTGCATTCTGATCTTCCTGTACAAGCGACTCTTCTTGATGATGAGCTTTGTCAATTTGGCAATTGACTTGCCAAA
Organism: Acanthisitta chloris; assembly: GCF_000695815.1. Taxonomy (NCBI): domain Eukaryota; kingdom Metazoa; phylum Chordata; class Aves; order Passeriformes; family Acanthisittidae; genus Acanthisitta; species Acanthisitta chloris. The sequence continues at coordinate 13,822 of NW_008651052.1, read as the reverse complement.
TTAGTTTTCTTGCTTTCAAAATAAGTGAGTCATTAATTGGCCGTTCACAAGAAAATGGGGTGATGAGCTAGGTAGTTATTCCTTCCATAGGGCTCAGGAAATGTAAAATGGTATCTGAGGTAGGATTTGTCTTTTAATGGTGTATCATCACTTATAGGAAGACTTTACGGATCCTGACAAGGAGCTTCCTATTGAGTCTACATACGTCCACATCAAAGACACACCGTCAGAAAAGGAAGGCAAAATCTTGATTTTAAGTGAAAGTGAAGAAAACATGTATACTGTTAATCATGAGAGGAGTCATCCTGCTCCTCCAAAGGTCCATATTCATGACATCCCTGAGAGAATCCCATCAGAAACCGTTCCTGAAAACTGTAATGGGAAATTGAATCAAGAGTTAGGTGATTCACAGGACACATCTGAAGAGGAGCCTCAGAGGCCTACCTCCCTGAAAATTGCAGGATCTGTCAGTTTTGAATCTAATTGCTCTTGGGAGGTTCTCAGTGATAAATTCGTGTCGGGTGAAGGGGGCATCGCTGATGATCCACTGAAACAGAACAATAGCCTCTCTCCAGCTGTTGTGAGAGATCACAAAAATTCTGTTGACTCATTTGAAGAATACTCTGAAGAATTGACTAAAGAAACACCTACTGAATATGACCACGAAACTAAGAGCCTTTCAGCCAATACTTCTTCTTTGAGTCCATCATCCTGGACTTCAGGTATACTTACAGATGATTCTATTAATAAAATAGAAGAGACCAAACCCCAGTCTTCAATTCTTTTACCAGATGATACCTCAAAACAAGAAGATACGCATAAGTATGTTCTTCATCTTCTGAATGAGGAAATACAGAAACCTCCACAAGATGAACATACAAAAGAATCACCTGTCTTTGAGACAACAGAAACAAGCCCTTGCTCACTGAATGGTTCTAATCTTGAAAGCCAAGAAACAAACCCTTGCTCATGGTATGGTTCTAATCTTGAAAGCCAAGAAACAAACCCTTGCTCACTGAATGGTTCTAATCTTGAAAGCCAAGAAACAAACCCTACTGAATGGTTAATGGTTCTAATCTTGAAAGCCAAGAACTATCTACACAGCCTGAAACATCTGATGACTCTCTCTCAGATGTATCTAAAACTCCAGAGGACCTGGACAGCTGTGATGAAGTTGAGCCTGCATCTAAAGAGGTACACAGTACTTCAAAAGTGTCTGTAATACCTCATGATCTCTTTTATTATCCACATTATAATGTTCCCATATCAGCAGTTCTGGATGCTTTCCTTGAGCCTCGTATCGAAGATTATGACACTGAAAATGACAAAGTTTCCTCTGAAACAGTAACAGATGCTATACCTGAGAAGAACTTACCAGAAGAGAACCACAAGGAAGAGGCTCCAGAGCCAGACTTGGGGAATAAGCTAGGTACCCCTCAGTCAGGAACAGATACTGAGAGCAGCGAGGAGGAAACTACAAATATTAACAGTCACATGAATTCTTCCGATGAAAAAGAAGTGCCATTACTAGTAGAGGAGTCAGAAATTGAAGAAGATGGCAGTAAGGCCACCGACCATCAAGATTCCACTGTTCCACAACAACCTCAGGTATTTTATTTTTGTATCACTAGTATTTCTTTGTGTGTATATGGGGAATTAGCATCTGACCTCAGTGGTTTTAATTTGATTTCATTTTGCAGTGTTTGGGAGAAATATTTAAAATGTACTTGGTTTCCTGTCCCAGAACACTGTTTGCCACAGCCCCCTACTGGAATGGATGGAATTGCAGATCCCTGAGTAGACCTGACATTAAAAGAGAGAATAAGTCCTAATACTAATAGTACTGCAAAAATGTGAATTTTTATTCTGTTTAAAAATGGTTTGAGGCTTCTGTATAATCCCTAGGTATCCTTAAGTAGTATTGCTTATAAAGAAAGGAAACAGGCAAATAATGATTTTTGTCTGAATCCCCATAAGTTTGCCTACAAAAACAGAAAACCCCAATTTGAGTAGGACATATTACATGGGTAAAATGAAGGCTTGTCTGCATTGGAGGAGGAGAAAGAGGAGAAATTTTTGGTAATTATTCTGGGTATTTGGTTTAGGCAGTTTGCTCCTGCATCTCTTCTTGCAGACACTGGTTTTGAAGTGCCTTATGCATTTTCCAGCGCAGTAATTTTTGACAGTGTTTTTCAGAATGAGTATCCATTTAATGTTGCCCTGCATGTTGCCTAGAAAAGTTGCTTGGACATGCTTTGGTCCTGACACTAGAGTAATGAAGTCAGTTTGCTGTTAGCTTGAAAGACTAATTTGGGATAGATTTTGAAATGCCTAGTGGATTCCTTCAAAGAGCCATGTCATGTCATGACTTCTAAATAGAAAGAACTGCCAGCTCACTGTAGGTGTGTATGTTGAACTGATGATCTTTTATAGCTCAATGTATCCATAAAGATTTTCAAGGAATTAATTGCTTTGTATTCTCTTCAGTGAGACTTGCAATCTCATACTACCTGCAATTTAGCACCTGAGTAGGCTGCACCAGGTGTTTGGAAGGGTGGGGAATCAGTCTTGTTGTCTAATGAAAAATGTTTCTTAATTTCAACAGGCCATAGTAGAGCATCTAGAGGATTTATCAATAACCATAAAGACACCAGAAGAAAATAGTAATAGGGAGGAGGAAGGGGGAAATATGATCAATGAGGAAGATTTGCAGATTCCTGAAGTTGCCACTACTACTCTATCACAAGATAACCTGGAAGAAATTGGGGAATGCCAGGAATTTGCCAGGTATTTCACATTAACTTTATCTTAAATACACCTAACTGGTCTTTTCAAATGTGCCCTGTCCATTGGATGTTTCTTGTAGTCTTCTTTTAGGAACAGTGTATGGCACTCATTGGCTGCTTTCTGTGTTTGTCTTAAACATGTCAAGTGATTCGGTGCCAATGGGACTTGATCTGACTGTGCTATCCAAACTTTGCTGCACAAAACCCAACTGGAACCCCAGTGCATTTTGAACATGGCAGTGTTATAACTGCTTTTCCAACAGAAGGAGTATTTCATAATGTAGATGAAATAATCCCATGTGCATTGTGACACTATGTGGGAAGTGTGATGCTGATTCATTCCAACAGATATTTTTGGGATGTCTTGCCTGATTATGAACAAGTAAATGAGGTTGTGGAGAGAAAATAAGGTGAAGAAGTCATGGGTCAAGGTAAAGGCATTTTAATGAGAAAAAAGCAAAAGCCATGTGTGGAAACAAATTAAAAGAAGACCCCCCCCCAAAAAATATGACATACTCTCTACTTCCCATCAGCAGGCACTGTGCAGCCACTCCTGGGAAGAAGGGTGTAGTGGTTGCTTCAGAAGACAGATAGAAAAACAAATATTTGTGTGTCACTGCCCTTTGGTCAGTCTGGGTCAACTGTCCTGCATCTGTCCCCTCCCAGCCTCTTGCCCAGCCCTCAGCCCACTGGGATTTGGGGCAGGGGGTGGAGAGATGACCTTGATGCTGCTCGAGCACTGCTCAGCCATAGCCAAAACACTGCTGGGTTACCAGCTCTGTCCTAGCTCCAAACACAAAGCACAGCACTATAGCAGCTGCTCTGGGGAATTTAACTGCACCTCAGCCAGAGCCAGTTCAGAGACACTAACTGATTTTATTCCATTCACTTTGGTTCCTTCTTACGTTCTAATTTAGTTCTTAAGTAATGTGTTTGAGTGGGACGTGAACTGTAATTTGTTGATGCTTATCACTGTAGCACTCTAATGAATTTGAGAGTTTGCTTAGAAAAACCCATTGTCTCCTTCAAGCTTTCTGTTCCCTGCAAGATCTGACCTGGGAATACTCTCATTTAAATGTCAGTAATGTCAAAGGTGCAAAAATGCTATCAGATACCATTTTTCAGAAAAGATTCCTTTTTGAGCATATAATTTTCTTCTTGTGAATCAGATTTTTCCAAAGCTGTTTTTATAATGTTACTGCTAAATTCCAGTCTGTGTTCTAATCCGTGCAACAATGCATGTTTGTGGGTTTGCATAGCTTAAAACTGACGTGTGAAACTGCAGTGGCTCTCTTTAACTTAGCTTTGTGACTTTAAAGCCCTTGCTTTGACATACATTTCAGAACCAGTGACAGTGATGCCAATATTTATCTCCGAAAAAGGTCTCCTAATGCTTCTGAGGAGGTAAGGCATGGAAATGTATTTATCGCTGTTTCTCTTGAACTCCAAAAGTCCACACACTGTAAAAAGGTCTACTCTGTCTGTAAAGCTCTGTGACAGTACAGAAGCCTTGTTACTTCTAAAAATTTTAGTGCCAAACTCAGGCATAGCTGAAAAGTTTTACTTAACTCTCCTAAACACATGGAGCTGAACCCTGGTGAGCCTTGAACAAACCCACAGAGGAGTACCTGATACTACAATTCAATCCATTGTAACTTTGAGTCTTACTTTGTCCTAACTATATAGTTGCAACATTTCACTTCTTTGAAGTTGCCTTTATTTGCTGCCCTGTTTATTTCAGTGTTTGCATTCTCTGTATGTATGTGTGTTGGTGCCCTGATCTGAGCCCTGAAAAAATGCTGGATGTCTCCTGAAGAGCAGTGTTTCTGATCAGTTGGGCTTCTTCCCTCTCCTTCACAGTAATGGAGTTTTATATTATCTCAGTAGCAGCAAACCCTAGAAGAATTTTAGTTGTAACAACAGATGTGATTCATACTGGTTTCTTGAGTGCACACTGTGCAACTGAGCTCTGGATTTTTGTTAAGTTGGAAGCTGAAAAGAAGGACCAGCATCAGCAATCTGGGCGTGCTGAGCAAGGATCAGGATGTGGCTCTTTTCAGCACAAAAATAAAATTCTGACCATCTTGGAGTTTTAAAGGAATGCTGTCACCAATACTCAATGAAACGGAGGTTTCACACAGATGCTTTAGTTTTGCGATGCTGTCAGAGCTACTAGAAATACATACAAATGAGGGCAGCTTTATTGAACTGAATGAAAGCAGCTGAAAGCAAAAAGATGTTATTTCACAGCTTCTGTCCTTTTCTGTGTGTGTACCAGACTGCAGTTGTGGATGTGCTTGTGGGGAATATATTTATAAAGCACACTTTCACTTTACTTGAGCAAACATTAGACATACTCTGCATAAAATACACACACAATTATCACCTTTGCGAGATGTTTTTGGTTTTGTTATATAATCTCTTCCTGGTTTGTTTAAGGAAACCTATGGTGTAAACGAGCAGAAGATGACTGATCTGGGTGAAAATCCATTAATCATCAGGTGAGTGGTTCTTTTGCAAGGAATCCATAACTCCTAGGTATGACTAGCAGTGTTAGAAAGGCAAATGGAAAATAACTGTAATGGTAGTGAATGGCTGGATGTCTTCTGTAATGGCTTGGAGTCCATATTTCCCATAGGTGTAAGATAAAAAACTTCCTTATTGCTCAATCTCTCCCTTGACTAAAATGCTTTTTTTGACTTGAGAGGAAAGATTCAGCTGTCTAAGCAAGATTCTGGGCACTTGGTGCACATGGTAGATATCTAAAGCCAAGAAAAGAGTGGGAGAACTTCAAATGTTAAGCCCTTTGGCAGTGATGACTTTCCAGGTTTGGAAGACAGTCAGGACAACGTTTAGTGTGGTTAGTACTAGGGAAAGGCAATACCTTCAGTGGAGGTCTGGCCTGTGTTAGAGCACCCATGAGTTTTGGTAATTTCTATGTGTGTTTAGTTTAGACTTCGGGTGGTGGGTCCTCAGTGCAGTGTGCATCCATTTGGTATTAGGGTCTACATATCTAAAAGAAACAAGGATCACTTTAGATTTTCCCTCTCAGCTGATACTGAATAGTATCTCTCAGAACTTCTAGTTAAATGATTGTTATATCTAAATGCAGAAAACACACAAAATATTATCAGGATCCACTGTCCTGCTCTCACTTGTGCTTCTGCTAAAAAAATACATGAATAGCTGTCACAGTTATATCTGTTTTCAGACTCCTGATACAGCAAATTTTGTGTACTACTCAGGTATATATCCAGTATAGGATATCCAGTAGGATGCCCCAAGCCAGAAAAAAAGGACTCATTCATACAGGCCAAACCCCAATTTTTTCTCCAAAAATAGATTAAAACCAGCCTACTAGAGGGATATTCTTATAGTTGCACTCATTGCAAAATGAGTGCACCATCTTATGCCTTTTAAAGATCATTTCTTGTCTTTGTGAGAGCTCAGTGTTGTCATCAGGCTTTGCCCTTATGAACCACAGCTAGAATTTTGGAAAGTTGAAATTTTGGAATTGTCCAGGCAAACCCCAACTGCTGGTTGGTTTCTGGAAGTCTTCAGCTTTTTCTGTTTTATGGTCTGGTGTCTGACATGAGAAACTCTGAAAGTAGATGATTTGGGGAAAGTGTATCAAGTCAGATCAGTGTATAAGTAAAATTGTGAAAGTGTTGCCCAGAGCTATGTGGACTCTTCTGAAATAAAAGGGCATCTTTTTAACTGGTGGAAATCTCCTTACGTCAAAGGGCTGTGCTGTAATGGCATGTACTTAATGCTACCTGAGAATCTGGTGATTTCAGAGGTTTGATTGCTATGTACATTAGCTCTGGAAGGAACACACTGCTAAAGCCCATGATGCCCCTCTGAGTCTAGCTGGGACTCCAACTGACTAGCTTGAAATGGTTCATTAAACTGCTGTCTTTTAGTCTGCCCTCTGATCTTCACTGTAAATATTAGCACTGAAGTTTTTTTCTTCTTTTTCTTGCCTCTTATTGAATTCTCTCCTGTTTTCAGGAAGAAAAAGGACTCGGAAGCAAGTGAGACTCCAACACCAACTCATGAGATTACGATTTTTGAGCAGCCAGAGCTATTCTACTTCATCATTTGTTTCTGGGTGCTGGTCTACTGCCTTTTACTCCTTCCACAGCTTCTTAGCAACAAAGCTTGATCTGGGTGAAGTGTGGAAAAATACAGAATGGTGGTTGGATTGCTTTGTGTATCTGCATATGGATATGTTCCTTCAGGTGAAGCACAAACAGAAATCCAGGACCTGGTTATTTGTGTTTATTATCAGGTTGTCCTCAATTCCTCTACTGTTGTGCTATGACAGTGTCAAAGCACGTTTTATATTATGATAACTCTGTAAATATATATAAAAGTGACCTGATTTAGTAGACGCAATTTTGTACATTTGTGCCTTGCTTTATAAGATGCTAAATAAACCCAGATAATTATCAGTAGAACTATGAACAATTCAGAGCTCTAAGTCTTCAAAAATTATTCTTCTGGCTTTTCATTTCCTTACGTAGGGCCTGATAGCTGTGGAAGAGGGATGGTATTGACTTGCCCCTGGATCTGGCCCACCTGTAAGGGCAAGGCTGGAAATGCTTCTTCGTGTTTTCCATGGAATTCTTTGAGAGAGTTGGAGGCAGAGCAGAGGTGGTGAAGCACACACCAGAAATTGGTTACAGTTCAGTAGGAAATCCAGTGGAGTAACAGAATGAGGTTGGGGGTTTATTTGGGTAGGGGAGATTGATTATTTTAGGATTTAAATTCATTTTTGTCCTGTGCCTTTTGTTGTTTGATTTTCAGGAATAAACTGGGTATGGAGAAGTGTGAAGAACACACAGAGTAGCTGCTTCTTAGGAGGGATCTTATGGGAAATCTTAGCCCAGAAACTAAAGTTTTTAAAAGTACCTCACTGCTTCTGAGGCTGCTTCTGCTTCATTTTCTCTGCTGCTTTTCATTTCTCTTTTTTTGAAGAGACAAAAAATAATAGGTAATTTGCTGAGGCTACTGTTAAGGCACAAGTAAAAGGATTAGAAATATCCTTTAAGTGCCCAAATCAATAGAGAGATGACAGATGTAAAACTAACTAAGGAGAAAAGTTGACAGCCAATATTGACTTTCTAGTGCAACTGAAGAGACTCCTGTGGCTTGTCCATAGGGACAGATGAGCCACTTCTGCCTCTTGTAATTTTTGTCCACATCAGTGATCACTTTAGGATATTTTATTAAGGATTTTTGCCAGACAATGTGTAACCTATGCACTGGAGAATGAAAGAGAAGTATCCAAATTCAATTTAATAGTAGTAACTTTTCTCTGCATGACTTTTAGTGAAGTCACTACTTTTCATTGGCACATATTTAGTTTCATAGTATGATTTATGAGACTACATCACATTGCTGCTTCTACCTGAAAATTCAGAAGGTTGGCAGGAATGTGCTTCATAAAATGAGGGGTTTCATGATTTACACTGAGTGAAAATTCCAACACATGGCTATAGGTTTTACATATTTTCTTGTAGCATAAAGTGTATCCCTACCCTGGCTTAGTTTTCAGATGCACTAACAGTACCTGGGATCAGGGCACATCAGGATATACAGCAATTTATTTGCAGGTATTTAAAACCTGTTTGTAGTCATGTTATCTGCTGGGGTAATCCTGAATGTCCATCACACTTCATTCTTCTTCGTAAGCTTTTTATTCCTCTTGGATTTTTCTTCTGAGCGGCAGTTAGAATTCAGTAACATGGCAGGAGACCTTAAACACTGAAGATGAAATTCTGAACACCCTTCAGTCAACAGAAAGCTGAAATTTGTTCCTATTCTGTCCTGTCACCATTGACTAGAGCTGGATCCACCCCATGAACCTAAAACTAAGGTCCATTGTGCTTGGTCAGATCTGCACAACCCAATTGTCCCAACTTAATTCAGTGTAAATCAACGTAAGTAAAAAATTCTTTAATCTTGCTGATGAAATGTTCCACATTTTGAGTCATATGATTTTGTGATCCATGTACCTGTTTGTGCTTGTTGTTATAGACAGGGATACATTCTTCCAAAAGAAAACCTATATTAGAGTTTTTGAAGACGCTTTCTTGAAGTAGGCTAAAATTGAATACCGAAGGGTTAGTACTTTGAAGAAGAATGAAGAATACAAGAAACTTGATATCCTTATCCTTAAAACCAGGGGTACAGCATCTATTTAATAGCAGCAAGTAGCAGTGTACACTAGTTTGGAGCAAAAATGTTGACAGCTCTTCATTATGTGCCACTCTTCATAGGCTCCTTTGGTTGATCACAACTTTTTCTGAGCCTTTGTACCTTACTCTCTGGTTCTTCCATGTTTATGAATCTTCAGCAGAGATTATTTGGATTTGGATTACAATCTCTTCATAGAACTTTACAGCTCTCAAAGCTCAGTCAAGTAAAGTATGCTCCCTTCTGTCTTCTCTGCTTCCTTCTAAGAAAATTAATCAGACTGAGGAGCTCTTTGGATGTCGTGCAAACAATTGATATCCATGAAGAATAGAAAGGTGAATGGGAATGCACTGATGCTGGAAATTTTATAGCACAGTATTTTCATCCAAGAGGAGAACACCCCAAGGTTTTCTTTGTTACCTCCTACTGATAAGCAGTGACTGAAACAGTGAAATGAGCAGTTTAAATGTCAAACAGCATCCAGCAATTGTCGTAGTCATCTCACCCAGTGTTTCAACTGATGTCACTTTCCAGCCTATCCCATTAAGAGATGGAGATTGTTTCTTCCATGTAAAATAGATGAAAGAAAATACTAAATTAGTCCATGATACTTAGTATTACGTTGCTTTCCATTTTGGGGTTTGTTTGATTGTGGTTTTGCTATAGCAGAATCAGTGTACCTAGCCCAGCCATTCCATGGGTGAGAAGATTCAGGGTGAAGAGTTAAGAGTGATTATACTTTCATCTGCATAAACAGCAGCTTCCCCCAGTTAAACTCACTTGTAAGCCTGCATCTCTTCTTCCACAGTGCAAGATCCAATCCTTGCATGCAAGTGCCCTGTTCTGAAACCATTGCTTGTTCTTGGGCTTTGTCTCCTATTCTGTGCTGCTACATAAAAGCCTGACTGTGAACATTCACTATGGCAAAGTCTATTTTAACTTGCTGCCTAGAGGAATGGTTTGAGGTAGAGGAATGTTTAGAGGCTGGTGGGCAACCTATCATCACTCCATTTGCCAACAGATAGGTGCACTGCCTGAACAAGGAAGTTTTTCCTGAATTTTTGCCTGAGTTTTTGAAAAATGCTAAGCTTGAACTGACCACATTTGGTATTTTGATTTAGCAGCAGAATTGAGATACACAAGGGTACTGATTTCTTAAGACTGTTTCTAAAACCTGCTGGTTTTGAGCAAATGTGGGTAACAGAGTATTGTGACGTGTAAGTGTCAGGAAGTGCTTGAGGATTGCTGGATAAGGGATGTTTGGTGTTCATAGAAGCACCATTAAAGACTGAGCAACAACTCTAATAGGACGGTTCAATGCCATTGTAGTCATGTAACTTAACTGCAGAGTGTTTCATTGTGATTTTATAGAAGGTGCAAAGGGAAGACAGAACCCCACTGAACATTTATGGGGCAGATGACAGGGTTGAGGAAATGGGTCAGTCACATAATCTACAAACTGAACTGAATATAGCCTTTGCCAAATTGTAGGAAATTATCGGTGCATAGGTAGGGCAAGCACAGATCACAGTAAAAAATGACAATCAGTTTTCAATGCCATGAATATTTTTTGAGGGATTGAGCTCTAAAATGTATTTTTATTGAGTTTCTAGATTGTAATGAATGTGTCTACAGAATTTTATGCAGAGCTTGAGAGTTCAGCTGTTTTAAAATGATTTTTTTTATATAGCAGTGATTATTTTATCTATATATTTAATAGAACTGTAAAACCATTTTAAGAGTACCTGTAAAATTCTATGTATGTGATATGATTATTTATTAATTATGACTCATGAGAGTGAACATTAAGCTATGCATCAGTTGTGTCATCCATTTGAAAACTGGAAACTGCCAACAGGAGAAGAGTTTTTAATGAACAGCTTGAAAAGCAGGGGAGATGATGGAATACAGTTGTGTGATTCTTAAAGCTGCATAGCAATATGTCATTTTGTGATGTTAAACTTTCAGCTACAGTTGCAAAATATACTAAGTGATTAAGCTACTTTCTTCCATTAAAACTTCCTGAGGCTGAAATTTCTACATGTTGATATTTGATGTCTGAACACACTTAAATCCTCTACATCTTCTGGACACTCTCAGTTTACTCCAGCTCAGTATGACTGTAACTTCTTTATTCAAGTAGTGCTCCATTGAGTTTACTGGGGTACCATGCAATACCTAATGGGGTTTTTTAGGGTTCTCTGCACCAATCCTCACAGAATTAGAGCTTTAGGAGATTAATTTGGCCAGTGTATCTGGTACCATATTCAGCCATGTAACACGATAATAATTGTAATAGTGCATTATCACTTATTCTAGCTTTAAATACTTGGAGTCCCTTCTTGCCAAGCACAAACGTGAATGCATCCAGTGATGTGTTCAGTTCCTCTACTTCTGTGGAAGTCAATGCAGCACATCTGTGTGCTAAGCACACACTACAGGATCTGGCCCTGAGGGGACTCAAATCCATGTTAACCACATAGGCCAGGAAGTCACTGAAGCCTATGCCATGTCCTTAGTGCTGGATCCCCTCGAAGCCGATGCACACCAACCATACCACTCACTGCAGTTACTCCTGTCATACACAGAGCATTTTTTCACCTAAATTCTGCAGGCTCAACCCTCTAAAGTGAGGAAATTAACATCTACTTTCATCTTCAATTAAGAGAACAGCAGCAGGGAACAAAAAAACTGGAAGATGAGGGTGGTGTTTCAGGCTGGGACATGGTCATGGAAGTACCCAAATGACTAGAGCTGAAAACTTGTACCCTGACAATCAGTTGCCTGCTGTTTCTATTGAGCTAATAGGTAGCATATCTGAATGGAGGTAAAAGACCCAAAGTTTTTTGTATCTCTGCATTGTGCAGGTTTTTGTCAGGTAAATAACATCCAATTCTTGCCCTTGGCACACCACTGATAACACTAATTTACAGCTACCCAACTTCTGATTGTTCACATTCCAGGTTTGTATACAAACAGGATGTACAGTATGGCTTGTTCCCACCCACATCACCCAAGATCATGAAGCTGCTCCTGTGGGAGGATGGGAGGTGCACACACATTAGATGATAGGGAGGGGATAGCTTGCTTACTCTGCCCATTGCTTCACACAACTCTAGAGTTCCCAAAGGCTGAAAAATTAACCTTTTTGTTTTCAAGTGCTATGGTCATTTCAGGGTTAGCTTAACTAAATTGTGGAACTTCAAAGTATTTATTTCCTCCTCTAAATGTGAGAAATGGAAAACTTCCTTCCACCTCAGTGACACTTTGGATCACTTCTTTCCAGGCAGCTGCTACTGCTGCTGGGGGGAAATGAGACCCATGTTATTTTCTTACTGTGGTGGGGTGGAATGTCTAAGTTTATGTCTCTGGAACATAAAATTGGCCCCTGAGTGATTAAGATATTTTTTCTTTATGAAAAGCTTAGAAGGAGTAATAAAAATAATTAATTTTGCCTTCATGAGAAATACTAAACCTTACCATTCCAAGAAAGACTACATCCAGGCCTTCACTGCTGTGCTGCAGCCAGGTAATATTTTATTCCCCAGGTAATTTCATTGCTTTCATTGGGCTTTCCTGGAATCTCTTTGATTCACAGAATAGATTTGCTCTGTGCCCAAGGACCAGTTGTACAGGGGGTCCTGATCCACAGCCATTATTAAGACTGTAACAGAAAATCACCATTGTTAAGTTTAAAATGACTGGTCTGATGTAAACCAAGTAACTTTCCAAGTACATGCTGCTCAGTTTTTCAGAGAAACAATGCAGTCACTTTTTGATGCCAAATAAGTTACACAAATCAAATAAGTCTATTTTTATTGTAATAAAAAAATTCAAATTCTGCTTTTGTCTTGAACAAAACATATTTTAGTAGCCATACCACTTTGTGCTATTGTATATTGCTGTGTAAAAAGCTGAATAAACTGTTTTACCCTTCTTGTTCTAGTTCTCCAGTTAAAAATGTAAAGTGCTAGTTTGCTAAAGAGTCAATGAGGGACTTTATCCTAACCAAGTCATTTGTACGTAAGGAATGTAATATTTAAAATACATGTTTCTCTCTGGAAAATGGTGAGGAATGTTGGGGTTTTTTAAATGAGAACAAATGCTGGGAGGATTTGAGCGGCATCCAGATATACTGAAGGAGGTGCATTGTCATATACTTTCAAATTCATTTCTTCTGGAACCTTTCAGTCAGTGCTTTGTATTGGATGCTTGCACTAGTTGCTCAAAGCTAATTTTTGTGAGAAAGAACTGTATTCTTCTGTATAGCTGGTACACTAGACAAGAAAATGTTTTTAGAAACTGTTATGCCGTAATAAGAATAGTATTTACTAGTGAATAGTTCCAATTTATTTTACAAAATCTCCAATTTTGAAATAAATGGACAGGCTTCCTGTATATAATCTGTTATCTGTGGGTTTGTCCTTCTCCTCACCAGAAAATACCTTCAAACATCTCAGTGCAGGAGAAATGATCATTTTGTTCTAATTGTTTAATTTATTCATTGTTATTATTACATATTGTACCTATTATAGATATTACTTTTATCTCTTTATTCATTTTCATACCCAGAAATTATATTCACTTTTTAGCAGAGCAAACACTGCAAATTCATAAAATGCATTACTTCCCACCTACCCAAAAAGTGACTTTTCATTTTGGAGGAAGAATCTAAACTTTTATTGCAGTCAGATGGTTTTTAAATTTTTACAAAGCAGAGGATTTATTAATTTACTAATGAATAGAAATTGGCATTATAAAGACAAGCCACAGGAAAGCTTACAAAAATAGTTCTTAGAATCATTGAATCAACACTACCATGGTTACTAGACCAT
>NW_008651051.1:0-6449 GCF_000695815.1 Acanthisitta chloris | reverse complement strand
ATGTGTGTATATAGTATATATATATATATTACCTACATAAAATACAGCTCCATTGTCCTGTGGACTATAGATAAGCTTACTGAAAGGTCTTTCCTGGAAACACTGGCTATAAAGAGAAATGACTTAAGGGCTCAGCCACTTTTCAAATCAGCATTTGTGGTGCCACATTTAGTAATTCTACAGCAGAGCAGAGTGACTAGTGCATCTAACAATACGAAGTATGTATGGGTGTTGCCGAGGAGCCAAGTCATCAGCTCCATAAAGTATCTGGAACACTGAAGCTGTGTGGGGTATCTCATTTGATGAACACATTTGGCTGTTTTTTCTAGTATAGTTTGCATGTGTTCTGAAACTGTTTAAATAAAGTAAATATATTCTTTTCTGTTACAAACTTGTCTCTGATCATTAAAATTTACATGCTTTTAAAGAGACTAAGTTAGTATCTTTGTATTCCCCAGCAGTGCAGATATATAAAAGTGTACCTGATTATTTTTGGATTACTATACACACTGCCCTATTTTATGAGTCCTCTTCAGGGCACTTCCACAATGAAGTGCAGGGATCTGTCTGAGCAGTGTGTACCAAACCAGAGACTGCAAATCCAACTCTCAAATTCTACATAGCTTAACCTATGAAAAAGAGCTGTTGGTAGTGCTAGCGCAGGAATATAGAGACCTAAAGGAGATGCACTAACTAGCTAATCCTTCAAGGAGTACTAAAATTAAAACAATTTATAGTCAAGTACTCCATTTAAGCATGGGTATGGGTCAGAGGGATTTCACTAGAAATATTAATTTTACATAAAATCATCAATTTAAATTGCCATGTAGAATCATTACACAAGCTTCTCCCACTCTTGCCTTTGCAGTTTTACTTACAGAACAGCTTTTAATGTTGACACTACAAATCTGCTTCTAGGATTGTTTTGCTCCAGGTAAAATGGTAAATTATGCATTTGTTTATTGATTAAAATCACTTTAATTAGAATTGCTTTTAAATCAGTCAAACACGAAGTCTAGGCACACATACAAATTGATTTACAAGTAGCTCAAAAAAACTTAGCAGAATTTAGTACAAGAAAGATGGTTACAAACTTGTTAAATTGTGTTTAGAATGGAGCTTACAATTGTACGATCAGGGTAAACATTACATGATTATTTTTAAATTAGTTGAATTTCTGCATGTACCTCCAAGCCATTCAGATCAGGGCAACAAGTAAGTCATGATATATCTAATTGTTGTTGATTCTATTATTGTTACTGTGATAGAAGCAAGATGTACCAGTTAAGGATCTGTTTATTATTCTAGGCTGTGAGTACACACACAATGAAAAGATAGTGCATGTCACAGAGAACTCAGAGTTAGTTTATGCTTTGCAGAATTTAGCCCGTCCTAAACTTTTCCTGAAAGCAAACCTATTCATTTGTATCTTTAAAAAAATGCTTTCTTTACAAAACTGCAAACTTATTTTAAATAGTTTAAATGTCATTGAAAAGAGAGGTGACCATGTTGGGTTTTTTTTTTTTACCATGAAAAAATTGTGCTTCTGTTTTCTGACTAGTTCTACTAACAGTGAGCTAAAATATTCTTTACTAGTTTTGCCTTTGGTTAATGTGTCATGGGTTGGCCTTTGACATATCTTGCAGAATAAATATATTATTGGATGAATCCTTGTACTGCACTGAGGAGTCTTTTATGCTCCCAACAATTCAGTGGGAACTTCACCACTGACTTCAACAGTTGAGGTTAAGCCTATTCAGAACATGTCTAAAAATTGCCAATGTAATAGAATGGATTGACATGAAACACTTGAGCATTGTATTTCATGAAACTTTTTAGACACCTGAAAGACAAAACTTTACTGGCTAAATACCCTGAAGAATATCTGCCAGAAACCCACTATTGTAAAAACCTTCCCTAATATAACTGTTGGCACAGTAACTGTAGTATTGCTCCCTAGACATGAACCTTGTGTTCACAAGGACACTAATGTATATATTGGATATATCTGGAACACAAGTCCTCCGAGGAGCGGCTGAGGAAGCAGGCATTGTATAGCCTGGAGAAGAGGAGGCTCAGAGGTGACTTTATCATTGTATACAACTACCTGAAAGGAGGTTGTAGCCAGGTGGGGTTTGGCCTCTTCTCCCAGGTAACAAGCAACAGGACGAGAGGGCATTAAGCTGCGTCAGGGGAAGTTTAAGTTGGATATTAGGAAGAATTTCTTCACAGAAAGGGTGATTAGACAACACTGCCCAGGGAGGTGTTGGAGTCACTGTTCCTGGAGGTGTTTAAGGAAAGACTGGACATGGCACTTAGTGCCCTGGTCTATTTGACATAGTAGTGTTCAGTCATATGTTGGACTAGATGATCTTAGAGATTTTTTCCAGCCTTAATGATTCTGTGTGATTCTGTGTGATTGAGCAGTATACATTCCTATGTACTACCACATTCCTGAGAGAAAAAAATCTATCTACATCTTTAAGCTTGTGCAGATATGTGGACATTGCCTGACTTGAACCCTTTATTTATTTAAGGTGGCATTGCCATTGTGAAAATATAGTGCTTCTAGATCCCATCATTCCGATTCTTTTAATTATTTGCTTTCCACCAGTTTCTTCAGGAAAAGGAAAATAAGCAGGGGTGCTTCCCTGCAAAATACAAGTGAAGGCAAGGACATCAGAAATGTAAAATCGAGGAAACTAGCCAGATCGACAGGATTATAACAATAACAGCACATTGACAGAAGAAGGACTAAAACCTCTATGGGCATGATTGGATTTCAGTCTCTCCATGACAAGTATACCAGGGTTAACTGGACAGTTTTGTGGATGGTTTGTCAGGGGGATTGAACTACTTGACCATGGAGTCAAGGTGATCTTTTAACAATGTCAGAAAGGGACTTAGAAAGAGGCCAGTTACATAAGGAACCTTAGAGAGGAAGAGAGAATGGAGAATCAGGCATGAAGACAGACAAGAAAATAATGAATAACAACTTTGGATATTTGAAATCAAATACCAGGGACCTAGCGTACCTACGTAAACAAAATGGGGTTGGTAGTATCCCAGAATTATAGTGGCACACATGAGTGATAGTTGTACATAAAAATGCTAAGAAAAATGGGCAGAGTAAATCAGGGTATGATGATTCAATGTGTTTTGAATCCAGGAAGAGGCAAAAGGTGCTGTTCTGGTGAAAATGAAAAAGAGGAAGTAAAATTCTGTCATGATTAGTGTCTATTTTTCATAATAGATTACAGCTGTATTCAAAAGGAGGAAGTTGGTGGTTTTTTCTGATGTATTTTGAGCAGCTAATGAAGGTATTCAAGAAGTTTGCTCATGAGATAACCATGGACTGCAATTACTTGAATACCAGTTAGGAAAACAATATGGCAGAACATAAAATGTCCATAAAATTCTTGTAACATTTTAGGGATGATCTTTTGCTTCACAGGACAGAGGAAGTTATAAGAGGCATTACCAAGCCGAATTGCATGACAAGTAGGGAGGAGCTCATTTTGATTTTAAAGGCAGAAATAAACTGAGTGAAAGTGATCATGACACATTTGACCAAAACAGGCTTCCCTGCACTAAGAAAAAGAGGAAGAAAAAGCATGCCCATGCTGCCAGCTATGGATTGCATCGTTATGCAGAAATAGTTAAGCCAGCTTTAATCAAGCTAGTCTAGGTACTAAAAGCAGCTCATCATAACATCATGCCATTCTGTATGAGTTAATTAACCTCCTTTCTGTATGGTCTAGGCCTGAGCTCAGTCATTTAAAGCTAACCTAGATTTTCTACAGAGAACAATAGACTCATTTTTAATTAAACATACAATAGCAAGCTATCTTGATGTGAACAAAAGGAAGCAGGAGAAGCTTAAGTAGACTGTGTTAACATCACGTTAAAAGCTCTTCAAGGTTTGAAAAAAGAAGTCACAATAAGGGGACATAACTGAAGAGTAACATAAAAGAATATGAATAAAAGAATAAAATCACAAAGCCTACAGTACAAAATGAGTGACAGGTAAAAAGGAGTATAAAGGGCAACAAGAAAATGTTCTGAAAACACATTAGAAGAGCTCAGATACTTAGTTAAATTTATCTTAGAATGGAATTTAGAGAAGGAATAATATGTAATCGAGTTAGTAGGGTCCAAAGAAATTTACTTAATAATATAGCAAAAATAACCTCTGAGTTGCTAAAAGACTTTATAGGTTTAAATAGACTAGAAAAGGCTAAAAGGTGTCTAAGGAAAGCAGGCCCAAAGCTATCCAGATTAATTTTGATCCTGAGGAATATTCTATAAGAAATTTCATGATTAAGAGGTTAGCATAAGTTTGTTAGGAATAGATGCTCTCACACTAGTCTAGTGTCCCTTTTTACAATCACTGATTCAGTAGAAAAAGATAAACAGTAAGTATCACAGATCTTGAGTTTAGTATAATTTAGACACTGTCTCATGACAGTTTCATTAAAACAAAAAGCAAAGGAAATATAATTTCCATGAAAGCACCAACGAATTGGCATGCTGCTTGCAAAAATCAAACTTGGAGGGCACCTGCAGTGAGAATCCATAAGGATCTGTTGTCATTTCAGTTCTAGCCAGTATTTGCATTAGTGATCTACAAGATCCAACAGAATACAGAGATATTCAAAAATCTGCTTTTCACCAACCTGGGAGCTGGAAGGCAGAATCAGATTTCAAAACTAGCTCCACAAATAGGATATAGGTCTAAAGTTAGCAGGGTGAAATCATCAAAGTTAAGGCAAAATATTATACCAGAGAAGAACTTCTTTGTAAATGGGGAGAACTAGGTGGCACTGTGTTAGTAAAGGTTCTGAGCGAAGTTTCTGTCACAATATGAAAAGCAAATTCTTTCTGGAATGTTTTTGGAAACATTCCTCTCATGTGTAACACATGGGACATAGTTACTGCACTGCAGTTGGTGTTGATGCCTTATACCTTAGGATACAGACAAAAATCATACTGGAAAGATGGCAGAGTAAAGATGTAAATCACTTATGAGTGCAGACTATAAGGGAAGTGAACAAAACTTGAGTCTATGAGAAGGTTATATACATATCTGCACATATAAACAATTGTATAAATATAGTATGTTTACACACAAATATTTATTGAAACATATGTGAAGCACATAAATATTGTCCACCTGGAGTGCTGCAGCCAGCTCTGGGGTCCCCAGCACAGGAAGGGCATTGACCTGTTGGAGCGAGTCCAGAGGAGGCCACCAAGGTGATGAGAGGGATGGAGCACCTCTCCTGTGAAGAAAGGCTGAGAATCTGGATTGTTCAGCCTGGAGAAGAGAAGGCTCGAGGATGACCTAATTTCAGCCTTCCAGTACCTGAAGGGAGCACACAAGAAAGATGGAGAGGGACTTTTAATAAGAGCATGTAGTGACGGGACAGGGGGGAATGGCTTCAAACTGAAAGAGAATAGATTTAGATCAGATATTAGTGAGAAATTCTTTACTGTGAGTGTAGTGAGGCACTGGCACAGGTTACCCAGAGAAGCTATGGATGCCCCATCCCTAGAAAGATTCAAAGCCAGGCTGAAGGGAGTCTGCGCAACCTTGTCCAGTGGGAAGTGTCCCTGCCCATGGCAGGGGTTTGGAATTAGGTGACCTTTAAGGTCCCTTCCAACCCAGACCATTCTGTGATTCTATGATTTCCACTGGAAGTATGACAACATTGAACGCAGAGAAAAACAATCCAGGTTGGCTACTGGACAAATACATATTCCTAAATGTTGTTAGACATTCGCACAAGCTGCGTGCAAGCGTTGCAGATTTCCTTCAAAGAGCTGCTTTTACAAATCAATTAGAAACTATGAGAAATAGCTCTTGTGGATGATATCACCGTTTTCCATTTATCAGTGTTTTCCAAACTGTAACCTGTTTCCTCCTTAGATTCTGTGAACTACTAAGAGGACCCTGAAAGACAATTAGCCAAAGCAAATCTCTCCTCTGTATAGACAACACTTCTCATATTCCTGTTTGTGTCCACAAATTGAAAATGTTTGAGTAACACTGATATACCTGAATATATACCTGAATATATACCTGAATATACCTGAATATATACCTGAACATATACCTGAATATACCTGAATATATACCTGAATATACCTGAATATATACCTGAACATATACCTGAATATACCTGAATATATACCTGAATATACCTGAATATATACCTGAACATATACCTGAATATACCTGAATATATACCTGAATATATACCTGAATATATACCTGAACATATACCTGAATCAGCCTCAGCGCAGAGTGGATTAGACAATCTCTTGAGGCCTACAGACCTAGAATTCTCTTCATCCCTCCGTGAAAAACCACATCCCCTCTGCGAATCCATTTCACAACTTATAAACACACGTTTTTCTACCTCACAGGAGACCGTGTCAGCAAACAC
>NW_008651050.1:9310-57089 GCF_000695815.1 Acanthisitta chloris | reverse complement strand
TGTCAAACATTTTAGATAATTTTCTTTTTTTTTCTTATTTTCTTTATTTGAGTGGTGATGAACACCTCTACAAATATTTCTCCTCTCCCCAGTAGCATCTGTTGATGTTTTAGACCTGTATAACCCATTCTTCTTTTCTACATCAGTTTTTGGAGGGCTTCTGTGTGCTGCGGTATGTTTTGGATGCTTACACTGTGTGATGTGTGGCACGAAGCTCTGGTGGGTGAGTGTGTGAGGCAGCTATGGAGTGTCTGTGTGGTGCCTCATGCTGTGACTGTTCTGTGTGACTGCAGCTGTGTCCCTTCTGCAGGGTGAAATGGTACAGAAATGGTGACTGGCTGCAATAAATGCTGCTTTGTGATACCATGGAAAATCAGTTAGGGCTTGACTTTTATTTGTTGCTTGTTGTGCAGGAGGGAACTATGTGTTAAGTGCATCTTCCTGGCGGGAGGGACAAAAGCTGGTAAAAAAGATCCTGGGTCCAGCTCCCAGAATAGAACAGGACAGAAGAGCTGTATCCAGTGACAGAACAGGACGAGAGAGAGCTGCCAATTCTGGTAAGTTGTTCTTTCATCACTGGGCTTATTCCAGTTTACTTAATTTATTACCTAACACTGCCTGTCTGCGGAACGGAGCAGACGTCTGAGGCAGAATGTGGTCAGTTCCTTAATAAAATTCCTCCTATTTTTAACCTGGAATTGGAGGGAGGTGGGGGGAGTTTTGCTCACATTCATGGTTGGGATGTGTAACCTCCCTTCCCATTGTGGGAAGCATTACCTGTGCCTGGCACCTGAGGGGTGGAATGTGCTGCAGAGTTGCTTGGGGGCTCTGGAAAAGATGAGATATAGGTTGTATTGAAAAAAATGGCTCATCTGCAATCTGTCTTTGCCTCTTGAAGCTCATAGGGAGAGGAATAGCTAGCAGTGGTCCACAGGCCAAATGAATTTTCCAGGTGTGCTGCATGTAACGCATAAACTGTGATCGGGCATCACTGTTTAACAGGAATTGTGGTTCTTCCAGATGCTGGATAGCATCATCCATGAGCATCATAAATCTTCACTGATTCCTTCACCAGCCTTTTTCAGAATTTGTCCAGAATCTCAGGGCAAGTAAGGGACAGTGGCAGCTGGTGCTGCTTATGCCTGTGAGGTGACAAGGCTGGTAAGAGTCTCAAGGTTGTGGATTCAGTCTAAGCAAAGGCTGCCACATTCATTCTGTGACACTTGAGTGAAGCAGAAGCACATTTACAGTGAGGTCTGTGCTCCTCCCTCATCCTCACTCTTGCAGCTGTTTCAGTGATGGCCTGTAATTTCCTGAATTTGATCGTCACCTGAAACATTTGACACTTGATTGTGGCATTTTTTTCTTCAGCAGGCTGCATTGGAAGGACAGGTTCAGATTCCAGACTGGATGTGACCCGTAAAACCTCTTCAAGAAGTTCTGAAAGGAGTACTTCAAGAAGTAAAGTACGGTCTGAGAGTAATCTGAAGAAACTGGATGCTCCTCTTCCAGATGATAACCAAGAGGATCATGGCTCTGTGAATAAGGACTTCCTGCCTCTGGAGATACGTGGAATTCTTGATGACTTGCAGTTGGATTCCATGAGTACAAAGCAAGAGAAAGATGTGGAGAAACAGAACCAAAAATCTGTTTTGCCCGTTCAAAATACCAGGAGCCACAGTCCAACCAAAAGGAAACCAGACAAGGTAGGTGCCAGCGAGGAGCCCCAGGTGATCTCTAAGAAACGCCACTATGACTCCAATGAGGTTCGTCAGTACATCATCAAGCAACAAGAGGAGAGGAAGAAGAAGCAGAATGAAGAGAAGAAAGCACAAAAGGAAGCGACAGAACAGAAGAACAAAAGGCTCCAAGAGCTGTACAGGAAGCAGAAGGAGGCTGTTGCTAAAGCAAAGAATGTGCCTCCTCCTGAGCCTTCAGCAGCCAAACGGTTACAGGAAACCTATTCCAAACTCCTGCTGGAACGAACACTTTTAGAAGAGCCACCTCAGCTGCCTACGGTGCAGGAAACACAGGTACAGCTGATTCACTAACTTCACGTGTTGCAGTTTGCAGGAATAGGAGGTTGTGTGTTTAGGAAGGTCGTGGCTTGTCCTAGTCTGGCAGTTTTGAGTTAAGCAGAAAGAACCAAGAGAAATGTGTAGCTTTTGCTTACACATGGTGGTTTCAGGGTGCAGCCTCCTTGCTGGCTGCTTTTGGCATGGCAAGGCCTACTAGAGAGACGCCCGAAAAAACATCTTTCAGTTATAAATGGAAGATGAATTCTGGATATTAGCCTTTCAGTTTTAATGAGAACTTCTGAACTCTGACAGACTTTTGCAAATGCATTTTTCTGCTTGTCTTTATCTCCAGCCCAGACCTGGTTATCAACCATCCGGGGAATCCGACAAAGAAAACAAGGCTCAAGAGCGTCCTCCGAGCGCCTCCTCAAGCAGTGACATGTCCCTGTCGGAGCCACAGCAGCCCCTGCTGAGGTGAGCCAGGGTGGACCTTTGGGGACAGAGGGAAGTGCTCCTGCTTTCCCCTCTGAGAGATGAAACAGACTTGGCTAGTGAGTGCATGTTCCAGTGAGAGTAATTGTCTTTGTGGCAATTGTAATGTGTCCTGGCAGTAAAGAGGAAGCTGATGGAGGAAAGCACGTGAGAACTTTGTGGCTAATTAGTGAGTCTGTAAATAAATAAAGTGAGTGGTGGTTGCTGGTAACCTGCTGACATCAGTGGGATGTGTGTATCATATTGGGACACTGTTTCCTCTGCCATTGCCATCGAGGGAGAGAAGCTGTATGAATACAGCTGCTGATTTTTCTTACCTGATCAGTTCCATGGTTCTATTTTATCTATTGTCTTGCATTCAGCCTTTAGTTACTCTCTCTAAAGTACCAAAAACCTCTGCTGCTGCCTGGAACTAGCATTTCCCTATTTCCTTTTATGCTGCTTTGCCAATTTTCAAGTATTCATTGGATTGTCAAAGTTTTTCTTACCTAAGTCAAGGTGCCTAACCAAATGCTTGAATATAAAGAACTGAAAATCCTGAAGTTGCTTGAATATCCTCATTATCCTTGTTGTGCAAGTGTCTTCATTTTTAATTACATGAGGGTATCTGCTTCTTAAATACAAATGTGCTTCAGTATCTGTACCCTGACTTTGTTAATTCAACAAAACCTGTTTCCCTTCTGGAAAAGTTCAAGGAAGCACTAGGAATGCATGTGCTGCTGTGTGTAGAGCAAACTGCTACAGCATATGGTGGTAAATTTTGTTAGTGTAACATCAGAAGGTAAAAAATTAATTGCTAATAGTGGAGGAGAGATGAGACTTAAAGGGCTGCCTAAGTTTTTCAGAGACTCTCACAGCAGTCAGGGAAACAGTTCAGGATTTTCCAGGTTTCCTAGGATTCTGAACATGGTGAAGGAGGATCTCTTCAGAGCTTTTGTCGTGCAAATGGGAGTTATCTGAAAATAAAACCAATGTCTTATAGAACTTTAAGCATCTCTGTATATCCCTCCTCCTTTTCTCTTAAGTGTTCTCAAGGCCTGGATTAAGTGGCAGCTCCACTGGAATACAGGCTGGGTTCAGCTGTAGAGGGAATGGTGCTGAGAAACTCCAAGGAAAAATAAGTTTCCTTCCTTTTGAAGTCAGGAAACTTTTGTAAAAGACTTACTGCTGCTGCTGAAAAATCTCAGCTTTTTACAGTTCCAAAACAAACTGTGCACCATAAAGGGCGTTTCAAATTTGGAAGGTGCTGTGTTGTTTGGTTTGTTGATTTTTTTGTAACACTCTGTAACTGTTTATTGTCTCATTCCCTGCCCTTCTGATTCTACAAAAAAATAGTTCTTCCTGAAAATTGTTAATGGCAATGCTGTATTTTAAAACAACAGTCTTTGTGTAAGTCATAGAATCAACCTGGTTGGAGGAGACCTCCAAAATCATCAAGTCCAGCCCTACCGTGGTCACTAGCCCATGGCACTGAGTGCCACATCCAGTCTCAGCTTGAAAACCTCCAGGGATGGTGAATCCACCTCCTCCCTGGGCAGCACATTCCAATGCCTGATCACTCTCTCCTTAAAAAATCTCTTCCTAATATCCAACCTAACCCTTCCCTGGCAGAGCTTGAGTCTGTGCCCTCTTGTCCTGCTGCTGGTTGCCTGGGAGAAGAGACCAACCCCCACCTGACTCCAACCTCGTGTCAGGGAGTTATAGTGTCATCAGCCTAAATGTTGACTTTTCATTTCAGGAGCGATATGATGGAGCCTCCATGGGTACAGCCAGACAGGCTGAGCCCAAGAGTCCAGCTCCCTCACCCACAAGCTCTCTTGGGCTCAAATGGAGGCCCTTGTTCCCAGCACTGGAGCCTGGAGCAGATGGAGCTCTTGTCCAAGGAGTGTGACGCGATGTTGGCAGGCAGGAGGAGTCACGCTGCGCCCGTGGGGTCACTGATGCCTCAGCCATACCTGAACCCACCTGCTGCACAGCCAAATCTCCTAGTCAAACCTACTGCTAGCCAATACAAGAGCAAACTAGATCGCATTGAAGCTCTGAAAGCTACAGCTGCTTCCCTTTCTAGCAGGATTGAAAGTGAAGCCAAAAAGTTGGCTGGTGCTGGTGTCAACTACGGTACCGTGTGGAACTCGGAATTTATGCAAGAAAACCAGAATGATGGACGGTGGGCAAAGCCTGTGAGTCCTCCTGTGAGGGAGGAAAATGAAGATGCTTTCTCAGCCAGAATTCAGAAAATGTTGGGTGCCTGTGTGTCTCATACAGCCTTTGATGACAACCTTCCTGGGGTAGGCAACCTTAGTGAGTTTAAAAAGCTCCCTGAGACCATCAGGCCTCTTGCTGATGTTGTCAGCCTTGGATTGAGGTCCCCTGCTGCTAACAGGCATGAGGGGATCCTGGGACATTTATCCAAGAGACAGACTGACTCCCCAGGGCATGAGAACCAGGCGTATGCTCAGAACAAGGCTGTGGTTCCTCCTGAGTCCAGCATCGACTCCATCAGCGAAGGACCCCTCCTGAGTGATGGGAACCTCTCTGAGGAGGAAGGAGGCCAGCACAAACAGATGCCCCTGAAGATGCTGGAGACATTAAAAGAGAAGGATTTCTGCATTCGGGAGAAAAATGCTTTTGAGCCCATAAAGGAGTTTCAGAAAGCAGCTGAGAAGTACTCACCACTCTTCACTCAGACAAGTGATGCACGCAGCAAGGGGCCCTGGGAGGAGCTGGCAAAGGGAAGTCCCCACAGTGTCATCAACATCTTTGCAAAAAATTATCAGCTTCATGGTAAAGGTAAAAATGGAATAATTTCTCAGACCTCTTGTGAATTACTATTTTCCCAGTCTTACTACTCCTTACACTTTATGCTTCGCAGGTAAGGGATGTGCTGTTAGAGGTCTCAGTCACGAGTCTGTGTAAGGCATGATTTACACCTGGCTCATGCAGGATGCTTCCTTTCTTTTTTATTTTTTGTAGAAATCATAGAATATTAAGGAGTTGGAATGGAGCTTGGAGGTCATCCAGCCCCAACCCCTGCCCTGGGCAGGGACACCTCCCACCAGAGCAGGTTGCTCAAGGCTCATCCAACCTAGCGGTGAACACTCCTAGGGTTGGGGCAGCCACAGCCTCCCTGGGCAACCTGGGCCAGTGTCTCACCACCCTCACAGGGAAAACTTCTTCCTGATATCTAATCTAAATTTCCCCCTCTTTTCAATTTATCCCCATGGCACTTTGTCCTATCACAAATTTATTCCTCATTTTGAGTACTGTTTCTCTTGCCTGGAGCTCAGTCTGAGAAGAAATATTGAAGAGGAAGTTGATTTTTATCTTGATTCTTTTTCCCTTCATTTTATTTCTCTCCAAGATGATTGCATTAAGTTTTCTGCAGGTGCCTCTTCTCTAAAGCACTGTGCTCTTCAAGGATGTTTTGGTGGGAGTGTGTTAAAGCAGTCAATAATTTACAAAAAGAGGAAGACTGTACTCGTTGCGTTGTGTTAAAACTGCCATGGGATGGCTGTACTGCTGTCCTGCTGATGGTTTTGTGCTTGAAAAGGAGTCTTGTGGTTGGGAGCAGTTCCTTTCCTGCAGCTTTATTACCTGTTTGATGCACATTTGCCTTCGGTATCATTTTGTCTTACCCCTTCTTTGTCCACACCTCAGTGTTTGACGAAAGGCCGAACGGAGGCTCTGCCCTTCTGCGCCCTTTGCTCCCTGCCTTGAGCCCCCCAGAGAGTGTGGCTTCTTATGAAGATGACTTTGCCTCATCGCAGGGAAGTAGCACTTTAACAGACAAGAAGATTGCACGTGACCTCAGGTAAATGTATTAGACTTGTTGTCAAAATGCAGAATTCCACAGAAAATAGTGCAAAATTTGTTTCGTAATGTGCTGTGTGTCTTTGCTGCTGTGATGTGCTCAAAGTCAGAGTGGTGAAGGACTTTCTTAGGACCTTG
This sequence comes from Acanthisitta chloris, assembly GCF_000695815.1. NCBI lineage: Eukaryota > Metazoa > Chordata > Aves > Passeriformes > Acanthisittidae > Acanthisitta > Acanthisitta chloris. The sequence goes on along the minus strand of NW_008651050.1, from coordinate 50,631 downwards.
CAGTTAATACAGCAACCAGCATGGTTCAGACAAGAAGGTTAGAGTCAAGTGTTCTGTCCTCCTTGTGATTTTTGGTGTTCTTCAGACTGGATAGGTAGCTTTAGGCAAGGTTCTTACCCTTTAGAGTCAGGTGAAAATTACTTCTCCAGCTTGTGTGGCTGCTGTGATGCTCAATTAGTCTTTGTAATTTGGAATAAAATAGGAGATCTATTTGGAAATCTTAAAATGCCTTCAGTATTCTGAAACTTTGTAAAAACCTTACAATTGCTTTCTGTAAGGATTTAGCAATGCTTAGTAATGGGTATATAAATTGAATGTAGGAACTTCTAAAACTTTGTTCAGAGTAAAATCTGAAAATTGTAAAACCTGGACTTTGTGTTAAGACTGAATTCATGTGACTTTGTGAATTTCCTAAGTTTTCCCTCCTAATTACATATATTTTGGGCACCTTGGAGGAGGCCACAATACTGTATTTGTACTGGTGATACTTCATCTCAGAAGGAAGGAAGGTAAAAGGCACTTTGCACACTGAAAATGTTGGCTGCAAAAAGTGGTTTCTTTCTGATTAAGACAGGTTTTGTAATCATTCATTCAGAGTTGCTCAGATTTCTGTCAGTTGATGCTGTCTGTATGCCCAGGGATTATCTGACATTGCAGTCACATCTGGGGTCATTTGTGGTTGAGATCTGGAACCAAAATTGGAGTGGATGGTTGTTATCCATCTTGTACTGTTTCATATTGGTGGAAGTATGTTGCAATATGTCCAATATCATGTCAAACTTCCCAGTGTTTTAGCTGGCATAGTTTTTAATCTCAAGGCCAAAGCTTTGCTAGATGGGTTTGATTTCAGTCACCTGCAGTTTCAGTCATCTGTCTCTAATTCAAAGGGGTTTGGTTTTTCTTGTGCGCAGTGTACTGTGAGAGCTGGAAGTCCTTAACCACTATCACTGTGCTCCTTTATAGTGTTGCTGGCAGCAGCAATTCAAGCATTCAGGAAGAAGTTCCAAGCAGGAAGTCTCCCCATGATCCTCGATCTGCAGAGCTCACTTCCCAGCACTCCTCTGGGCCACGGTCTGCAGCATCTTCTCGCTCATCTGCTTCCTCTAAAAAGAGAGGGAAAAAGGAAAGTGAGTGCACTACTTGAATGTAGAATGTCCTTTATTTTATGAAGCAGGTTTCAGATTTTTCTTGTTAGGAAAGTCCCAGCTTTTCTACATATCCGGAAACTGTAATACTGATGGAATGATTGATTTATTCCTCCAGTGGTTCCTTCCTAGATTCTTTTTGACTCTGAGTATTCTCTGACCTTAAATACCTTGTGGGAACTATCCTCAGATTCTGTAGTGAGGAAATGTCAATAGGCTGCTGAGAAATCAAGAGTCTTGGCCATGTTTATGAATGTGACAACAAGTTTGCCTATATGCTTTGTCTTTGGATCAGTTTCCATAAGTGCACAAAGTAATAAATACACTTCTTCCCACTGTAACTTGTACATTACCAAAGCATGAGGAAACTTGAGGGCTGGTACACTGTTACTATATAAGCAGTGGATAACATAAGGAAAACCTAGGTTTAAAGCAAATAAAAGCATGTGAAAAGTGGGATTGGGCATTGCAATTTATCTCTCTTCTTGTTTTATTTGCATTTATTTACGTTTCTTGCTTGTTGGATGCATAGACTTCTAATCAAAAGGAATCTTTAACTGGGGGGGGAAGTTCTCATTTAATCATTTTGGGGCTCGTGGTGGTAAGATATTCACATGTGGAATAGCAAACCAACTTTTGGCACTGTTGTTTCTTCTTAGGGTTGGACTCTTTTAATGGAAGCTCTCACCACTTCTCTGTGGCCGAAGATAAAATACTGTCTGAGTTGGAATGGGGATCCCAACAGGCAAAGAAATCCTTATCGAGTAGCAGAATTTCTAGCAAAGAAAATGAGCAGAACCCAGATACAGACAGCACACTGGAAAACTTGTCTGGACACTCCCTGGTGAGGTAATGTGAACTTTCTAAGACTTTATGCAAAGAGAACAAAGCTTGGTAGTGTTATGGCTCTATCTTTGGATATGCAAAAAGAAAGTCACGGAAATGACCAAATGTTACTAGATGGGTATAGGGAAAATGATTTTCCCTTGGTTTTAGGTATGAAAGCCTAAAGTAGATGTCTCTAGTAAGAGAAAATACAAATCTGATTGCTTCCCAAATGCCCTGTGTTTTTGTGAGGATAACTGGCCAGTGTAGGTGTCCTGTCACATTCAGTACCCTAAGCACTGAAGTACAGCTTTTGTTTCCCGCTTCTCGAATTGGTCTGTAAGAAGTGTGTCAGGGGAAGTATCTAGTGAACCTGTGGAGTCATCCTGCTCTCTTCAGTAGATCCACAGACTTTTTTGGCTGTGCTTGTGTTCAGCTAATGTTCACAAGCCTGTCCAGCTCTGTGTGTTGCTGCTTTTTGAGAAATGAACCAATCCTTGGAAAAGAGCATGTAAAAAGAGGAAGAAACGTTAATTTTCTGTTATGTCCTCAACATGTCTAGCTAAAAGTGCGGTTTTTCTGCTAATTGCGATGAAGGTGGTCATGAAATACTTAGTTTTCACTGCACTTTTTTTCTACAAAGCAGCAAGTAATATGAGGGACTTCTCATTCTGTGTTGGTGTGGAGCAGTTCTGAGGTATTGACTTCTGTCAGCTTTCACTGACATCCAGTATCGTGTTTGAAAGGTCCTGTGACCTCCTAAGGTTTGTCAAGTTGAGCATAATGTCTTCCTAAAGGATCTGAGCAGCCACTATTAATCCTGTTTGACTTAGTAAAATTAGAATAGTAAATTTAATAAGTGTCTGCATAATTTTCTCTATGTTTAAAAAAAGAGATGTTTAATTTTCTGTTATGAAGTGCTCCTGTCGTATTTTGCTAACTGTTTAAGTCAAGTTCTGGCCTTCAAGCATTGCATTGTATTTTGGTGAGAGAGATCAAAACTCAGGGCAGTGGCTTAGCACGAGGAGTTGCATCTATATGCTGATATCAGCCTGCTCAGTTTTTAAAGTGTACATGCAGATGATTCCATCCTGACTTTCTCATGCCAGGTGCCTAACAGGAGGCATTGAAATTGCTTGTCTGGTCATGTAGAACATGGAAATGGTGTTAATTCTGTGTGTGTGCTCTGACAAGGTCTAATACTTTGAGGAAGATGGGGTGCTCTGGGAACTTAACCCTGAACTGGGATACAGGAATAAAACCATTTTGTGAAGACACTGACTACAGGCAAACTGGGCCTGTGCACACCATAACAGACTGAGCCCTTTGCATGTCTGTTTGGGGTGTAGAAATGGAAGAACAAGGCTGTGCTTTATTGTCCTGCCAAATGGCTGCACTCAGGAGAATATTGACTCCTTTTGTTTTTCATTTCACTGCCAGTTTCTCAGACAAAGGAAGATCCCAGAAGACACCAACTTCTTCCCCATCTTCCAGTTCCCAAAAGATGCTGCAGTTTGATTCTGCAGGCAATTCAGCAGAAAGAGTCAAGTCACCTGCTGGCTTTTCTGGAGGTACAGCCTCAGGGCTGAAGCCTAATGTAGCCTACCCTGACTTGAGCCTGGGAACTAGCAGGTCTGTAGCAGGAGCAGCCTCGGCGAGTGGTGAGTATTTTGTTAAAACCGTACTAATCCCAGAGCAGTTCTTGGTTTCAGTTTTGGATGTGGGACACTAAAGCCTGTGGAGGTTGACTAGTGAGTCTTGTCCTGCAGGATGTATGCGCTTCTCCCCCGCTGGTCTTCAGCACCGATTGTCCGCAGAGCTGAACTACCTTAGTGCTATCGAGGAGTCTGTGCGGCAGCTCTCGGATTTGGAACGGGTTCGAGGCATATCCCTCGCCCAGCAGGAGAGTGTTTCCCTGGCTCAGATTCTAAAGGTAACGGGGAAAATACTGCCTTGTCTTAACATTCCTTGGGGTGTTTTGTTTTGCAGGAGAATCAGTCAGATTAGGGCAAGTGACGCTTTCGCTAGCAGTGCAGAGAAAGTGTAATGGGCATGATGGAGCATTTCGGAAAAAGTCCACTTTGTAGGAGTGATATCTGTTAGGTTTCTTAAGTTGGCACCAAGGAACTGGTGACTCTGCAGTATGTGTTGTTAGCTGGAGTCACTGCTATGGTTGTGTTCTTCAGTCAAATAGAAACATGATTGTTCACTGAGTCTGATGTTGGGTCCCAGTGCTAGGCAGTGCAGTTGTTCAGGCTGGATCATTTGTTTTATTCCATTAAAAGGATCTTTTTGGTTGAAGTTTGACAAGATTGCTTGTTCCAGTAAGTTGATTTAATTGGTCACCTGAACTCCTTTCGGCACTGTGGTGGAAGAGTATGGGGAATGTGCATTGTCTACTGCCTGCTTTGAAAGGAAGGTCAGTTGGTAGGTTGACAAGTTTATTTCAGCAGAAGAGACACCACCAGTAGAGCAGATCCAGATCTTTCAGAGGTAGTTGCAGCCAGTGGCTAAGGCCAAACAGATCTTTGTATTTAACTTGCATGATTAAAACTTGTTTTCCTAATCTATAGGCACAACAGCAGCGCCATGAGCGGGACTTGGCTCTTTTGAAAATCAAGGCTGAACAAGAAGCTTTAGAAAGTCAGAGACAACTGGATGAGACCAGGCAGAAGGCAGCTCAGGTAATGCTGCCCTTCAAAAAATGTGGAGTGTGTAAGAGGCAAAATACTGTAAGTAAATCCATGGCTAGGAGTATTCTTAATTTAAATCTGTGAACATATGGAAGTTCTAAAAGAGTTTAATATGGCTAAAAAAAACCCTCTTAGGGACCAATTTCAAACTTTCTTCTCCAGATTTTGAGAAATAAAACTGTAGTTACTATAGGCAGAATATTTTGAAGAGCTGAACTGGCTGTGTTTATTGCATAGGTCCATGCAGAGTCCCTGCAGCAGCTGGTTCAGGCACGGCAGGAGGCTGGGCCAGAGACCCCAAGCAAGGCTGCAGCCAAGCAGGCAGAAACTGCACTGCTTGCTGCAGATGCAGCTCACCAGCTCCGTGAGGTGAGTCCTCAGTGAAGGGGAAAAGCTGTTCTAATTTCAGTATTATTATTGTGAATAATTTTTTGCCTTGTAAGTTGTTTGCTGTTTGGTGTCATTCCTCATGCAACTGCTTTACTTTCATAACGTGACAAATGATGGGACTTCAGAGGAGCTTCTCTAGCATTGTTACTTAGAAGTCAGTCAGCAGCCTTAAATCTCTGTTCCCTCTTCTTGTGATCTTCCAGTTAATGAACTGTTAAGAATTTTGTTCTTCCAGGATAGACTGATGATAGTGAACATGGCATCTTTAATTTGGAAGAGTTGCACTCCGTCAGGGATTGATCCTGTGTCTGTTTCATATGCAAATCAAGTTAGAAAAGCAGAAAAATGGCAGTTTTGCTTACTTTTGAAGGTAGGAGTACAACAAATGAAAAAAAAAAAAAGGAGGAGGGAAGATCTTTAGCAAAGCTCTTGACCTGGGCAGTGGTGCTGGGCCAGCAGAGTAGCTTCTCAGTCCCTGCTCACAAGTGTCTCCTGACATTCAGCTGTGGAGACAAGTATTTTAACTGGAATGCTGCAATAGAAATGCCTGTCACCACTGTGCTGGGAATATTTTTGGATGTACACTGTAATTTATTATGTATAAAGGAACAGAGTGTGGAGGAACATATGTTCACAGAGCAATAGTCACCTCTACACCCAGAAGTGACAGGTATAATTACAAACCATTGCACGCCTGTGTCTTACACAGGGGCTGTAAATCAGTAAATTACCTGCCAGGATGACTGTTTTCTCTTCCAAAAACGTTTTGATGCTGATAAACTCATTGTATTCCTTTGTCTTCTGTTGTACTCAGATGACAGAGCTAATACGGAGCCCAATCTCAGACGGTGTCAGTGCTCCAGCTGCTCCTGTCACCACCTTGTTTGACCACCAGCGGCAGCATCATTCCGAGTTCATGAGGCAGCTGAGAGCCCGAGCTGATACCAACAGGTTCTGCCTCATGTTTCACATCTTGGGAAGGGGGAAATAACATCGAATCATAGAATCAACTGGGTTGGAAAAGACCTCAAAGATCGAGTCCAACCCTACTGTGGTTACTAGACCATGGCCCTAAGTGCCGCGTCCAGTCTCATCTTGAAAACCTCCAGGGATGGTGAATCCACCACCTCCCTGGGCAGGCCATTCCAGTGCTTGATCACTCTTTACATAAAAAAAAGATTTGTTGCACTTTTATTTGCCTATTCTCAAAGAAAATTTTAAGGTGTCATGTTGAGCATTTAAGAAGAACCTGGATTCCATCTGTATGCCCTTAGTAGCATATGCCAAAGGTGATGTTAACTGTTTCCCTGAAGGTCTATATAAAAGAGTACTAAAAGATTGTCTAAGTGTTTGTGGGATGATTTTGCTAGTTTAAGTGACCTTTTAGCAGAAATTTTAGCTGTTACCACTTCCAGTAAAATGATGAAAGCTTGTGAAACCTGTATTACGCTTTGGTTTGAGGCAATGCAGATTTATACCAAATGCTTCTTGTTCTCAGGAAATGTGACTCTGGTGCCACATCACAAGGTAAAGAGGAGACAGGTGATTCAAAACAGGCATACTCACCAATGTTTGATAGCTACTTAGAGAGCTCAAGATCAAAGGTTCATGAGCAGAGGTAAGAAGCTTTTTGTTTCCTGTTCACTTACTTGATCAGTTAGACCCCATGAAGTTTCTCACAGTCTTCTTGACCAATTGGGGCAGTTTTGTCCTCTGTAGTCCTTCTGAGTTTTAAAATAGTATCTCTATCTTGCTCATCCTAATAAAAACTGTAAGGAGAGGGGCCTGCAATCATTTGTCATCAGTACTCATTGCCAGGTGGAGGTTGTACCTACCTTCTAACCACTTGGATTCAAAGGCAGGGGAAAAAATAACAAGTTCCACTGTCAATCAGCAGCTTGATGTGGAGTTTTAAAGTTGAGTTTTGAAAACAAAACCAAACCCGTTGCATGTTGATTATTGCTGGAATTTTAATCACGGTATTCGCAGTAGAAATGTAATACAAATATTTTGAAGTGTGCAAAGAAATTTTCAAACTAATTCTCTGTTGCTGACACAGCAGCACCAGCAGTCGCCAGGAGAGCCCTTCAGTTCCAGCTTCTAAGGAGAATGAGAAGAAGCTTTCCCGGCGTGAGAAGATCAGCAGCAGCATTGAAGAACAGGCTCACACTGCTGCAGATGATTCCTTGCCCAGTGACAGTGTGTTGTCCCTGCCGGATGAGAAAGGTTGGCTGTACTGTGTGCCTGGGGAGGGAGGAGGGAGGTGCTGCTTCAGAATGAATTTCTGAAATAAATGGGGGAAAGTGTGTGAAGGAAGCTGAGCCCCAGGTGAATTGTAGTCTCTTAAGAGGTAACAGGTTGGCACAATGAGACAGGAACCTTTGAGGTTCTGCACGAGAGTGATTCTACCTGCTGTGCTAGCTGTAGCCAGATGTTCACTTGCTGAACCTGCAGGCTGAACCCCAAATGTTTCAGCAGCTCCAGGAGTGTTTATACCTGTGTACAGAAGTCTGTTAGGTCTTTTGCAGCTGGATAACAGTATTTCATGGTGTCCTGTAACCCAAGACCCCTCTTTCCTATGTAAGCACCCATTTTTCTGTACTAGAGTAGTTATCTCCCTGACGTTCCTCCCCCTCTCACTTTACTGAGATGAGGTAGACTAAAACTGCATTCATGGTATGTACCTGAGCATAAAACCCCTTCCCTGATTTCTCTCTCAGATTCTGCTTCTGTTGCAACAGAATATTCATTGAAATTTGATGAGTCCATGACAGAGGATGAGATTGAAGAGAAGTCCTTCAGGTCTTTGCTGCCCTCTGAGAGTCACCGCAGAAATAACCTGGAGAAGAAACGTGGTAATCGAGATGACTCTGATGAGGAGGTGTCCCCAGAAAAATCAGCTCTCTCATCTATCAAGGTAGGTCAGGCAACCAGAGTTAAGTTAACTGCACTGACATGGTTCAACTGATGAGCTTCAAGTGAGCCATTCTTAGTTGTGTTCATAAGCTTTAGGGTTCTTTACCTCCCTGTGGTTCATTGAGCATCTCAAAAGAGAGAGATGTATGTATCATGCTGCATGTCACTGTTGTACAGTGTGATGACTTAGGGAACAGTCCATCCAGGCCTCTACCTTGTGCATTTGGAGAAGAGGAGTGACTTTTTGAGGTAGGTTATGAAAGCCCAGTAGATTAAGTCTTTATACTATGCCCACACACAGTTAGGAAATATGAGGGGATGCCTCATCTCTCTGGCCAAAGTGGGGACATCCCAAAACTGTCACACAGCCCAGGGCAGACAAAGCTGGTCTGCACAAAGCTAAGACAAAATACAGTTTCCTTCCTAGACCCGTTTTTGTGTGTGTGTGTGTGTGTGTGTGTCTGTGTACACACACACACACACACTTTGTAATTGGAAAAAGCCTTGGCCTTTCTGTGTTAATCAAACCATGCCAAATTTGCCTTGTCTTCTAGGAGCTAAGCATGCCATTCTCAGGGGGGCAAGATAGTTTCTCTAAATTTACCATGGAGATGGTGAGGCAGTACATGAAGGAGGAGGAAATGCGAGCAGCTCACCAGTCCTCACTGCTTCGGCTCCGCGAGAAGGCGCTGAAAGAGAAGACCAAGGCTGAACTAGCTTGGCTGGAGCACCAGAAGAAGTAAGGCAGCTCTGAACACATGTTATTGCTGACTGACCCTTTTGTTGTACTTCTTAAGGTTTTGTTTCCACCTCACCCCACTATTGTTAAGTATCAATGGTTGAGCTGCTCTGATGTCAGTAATCTGTACAAGTGTTACTGGCACTTGGAGAGAACAGCCCAGTTTGTAAATGTGCCTTGATGTTTGCATTGAATGTGGCTTGTATAAAAGAGAGTTTCACTGAAACAGTGGAATATCAGATGTTTGTTGTCAGGCAAGGAAGGTAATTGCCAACCATTACAAGCTTTAATTCAGGATAGTATAGAACTGCAAAACAGTTTGACCTTTATTTTCTTGATGTTTGTCTGAGGTCATTTTAGTTGACTCAGACAATATTTTGTGAATCTGGATATGTGTTATACTTAATGATTTGCTTCCAACCTAACATATGCTTTGTCCTGGAGTGCCACTTGAGGGACCCAGTGATGCTTCTAATCAGATTAAATCAGGCCATCAACACAACCAACACAAACAAATGCAGATTAAATCTCTGCATGAGAGGACCATTGTTCATCAGATATTTTCTTGCACTTTCTTGTCATTGTGGGTTCGACAAAGGATTGTGAGGCAGTGACCCAAGTGTCCTTCCTGTTGTCTGTCTCAAATGGTGACTGTGCTACCTCTGCAGAGCTTCTACCCATTCATGTGACATCTCCTGTACCTGCAGTGGCCTTTTAACTGTGCCTGTCTGACTGAACAGCATGAAATATTCCACTGTAGAGCATGCCAAGGATTAAGGGTATATAGCTTTCTGCAGGTTAGGGAAAGTAAACTTTTCACTTTAAAGAATAAAAGGCCTATTGTACCCTTTTTTCTTACTACTTTATAGTTTTTTGTTATTTTAAAATAATCTTATTACTCTATTTACATTTATATTCTTTCTTCCAATCTGCTTTCAGGCATTTGAGAGACAAGGGAGAGGATGACAAGATGCCTCCTATTCGAAAGAGGCAGCGTGGTCTGCTGCTGAGATTACAGCAGGAAAAGGTAACTGATGCCCCCTAGGAACATCCTCTTGAAACCCCTGTGTACCCATTAAATGTTTCTTTCATTCAGATAAGAATTGAGAACACACCGTAGCAGCTTTGGCTAGGAAACTAGCAGTATTCTTACCACTAAGTTGTATTTGCGTTTCAGTAGCATTCAACATGGAATGATAGGACAAGGAGCAATGGGAATAAATTGAAAGAGGAGAAATTTAGGTTAGATATTAGGAAGAAGTGTTTTTCCGGTGAGGGTGGTGAGACACTGTCCCAGGTTGCCCAGAGAGGCTGTGGCTGCCTCAACCCTGGCAGTGTTCACAGCCAGGTTGGATGAGCCTTGAGCAACCTGCTCTGGTGGGACGTGTCCCTGCCCAGGGCAGGGGTTGGGGCTGGATGATCTCTTAAGGTCCATTCCAACCCCTTAACATACTGTGAAACTATGTTGCTCTACAGGATCCTTCTGTGTCTGTAATCTCACTGGTTAAGACTTTGAATTATTAATTGATCTCTGTTCTTTGCTGCTGAAGTTCAGGCTAATCACTTCATCATGTAATTGCAGTCATCTTAAACCCACAGCAAGGCCACTGTGGTAGGTTTATGTGTGTTCCTGAGTGGGGTCTGTCCCAGTGCTTATGCTGCATCTTTTCTATCGAAAAGGCAGAAATTAAGCGTCTCCAAGAGGCTAACAAGGCTGCCAGGAAGGAGAGGCAGCTGATCCTCAAGCAGCAGGCAGAAATAGAACGGATCCGTCAGACTACCATGAAACTGCAGGAAAAACTCAAGTCTGCAGGAGAAAACAAGATGGTGAGTGCTCAGCACACAAGCTGCAGTCTTCCCTCCTTGGCCAAGCAGCATCAGTGTTTATAGGAATGGAAAGCTACTGGATTGGACCCATCACTTGGAAGTTGTGTCTCCCTCAGATGGTTTCACCCTCTCTATCCCAGCAATTTTGTGTTTAATTCCTTTAGAGCATTGTTTAAGGAAATGCCTTTGGAGAAGTTACAAAATGTTTTAACTGGGCAGCAGATGATACTTGTTCATTTTCAAGCTGAGCTAATGACCTTGGGAATATCAGGTTTTTGATGCTGAGATCTCTCAGGCTTTGATTTTATTTATTTGTCAGACATCAAAGTACTAAATGTAAGCACTAACCCTAATCTTGCTGCTGTGTGTGTGTCATTACACCAAGTTTCTCACATCTGCTTTACAAGGTAGCAAGGTGGGATTTTGGTGACTGGCTACCTCCTGGCAAGATTTTGAGGAGATACGAGTTTAATAGTAGTAGTAGTGGGGAAAGGATTGGCTTCCTGTTTGGGTAACTGAATTCTGGTGAGATTTTTTTTTTGGTTTTGTTCTGGATATACTTAGGGGAGAAGTTAAATTATGGAGAGAAAGGGTGTACCAAAAAGCTTTGTGTCAAATAAAAATGAAGTTGGAAAGTGAAGTTAAACCTGCAGGTGGACAGACTTCTTTGGAGTAGTAGTTGATGTAATCTGAAGAGAAATGAGATAAACCAGTTTTGACCAGATTTTGAAATACTTTTAACGTTGGGTTTGTTTGATTTTTACACTTAACTGCAGGAGCTTCACAGTGAGGATGACATCAAGCAGAGCAATGGTTCTAGCCCACTTCCCACAGATGCAGAGACACGCAGTCCTTCCCCAATCTCCATCTCCAGCAGTGAGACCAGCAGCATTATGCAGAAACTGAAAAAAATGCGCAGCAGAATGGATGAAAAGTAACTACAGTTTTCTTTCTTCTACAAAATGTTGCTGTTTTATTAGAATGAGTTGTTTTGGCTCACATCTGCACTAAAAATGGAACTTAATAGTGTTGATATCGTATAGACTGTGATCTGCATTGCCTGAAAAATAGGTGATTAGAAGCATGAATAAAGCTGTATTAATCTTTGAATATAATCATTTAGAGGCTGCAGTTCTTGCATGAATTATTGAGATTCAAACATCATTAGCTGGTCAAGGTAGTGTTGCAGAAGATTGGGTTTAATATTCCTTGTACTTGATAAAGTTGGTAAAAGAGCATCAGTTTGAAATGTTGGTGTTTGTAGGCACAAGGAATGTGGACAGGCTCCAGCTGCATGGTACCTCCCATCAGAGTTTCTATTGCAATGAGAGACCTGAAGTTAAATGGTCAGAATGGTGCTTGAATTTTGTATCTCCCCTTTTATCTTAAAGGGGAAAACATACAGGAAGTGAAACTCAGGAATTGCAGCACCAATTTTTATCGTGCTATTGTAACTTAGATGTCAATTCGATTGTCTTAGGCAACAGCTCGTAACTGAGTCTGAGATCTGACTCACAGAAAGACACTGATCTTGTCAGGCAGGTGATTTCTATCTTATTTTCCAGCTGCTGATATTAATCCTGATTGTATTCAAATCAGCTAGGGATGAATTCTGTAAGCACGTCCTTCATTAGTGGAGGTGGTAAGACCTTTCTTGTCCTCCTGTGTGGTTCACAGGTTGGAAAAATGTTGGAAATGGTTGTTAGACTTCAGAGGAAGCAGTGAAACTACGTGCAGTCCCTGGGGCTGAAAACCAAGAATGAATTTCTTGATCTCACCTCTTAAATTGTTTTTGAATAAAAAATGGTTTCTGCATCTTTTCAGTGCAGGAGTTCCTTTGCCTGCACTAAACACCCCAAATGCTTTACCAGCCTGTTCTCATTAGTTTGAAGCCTTAAATCCTTATTTGAGACTAATCCATTACAAGTTTGGCCTCTGCCAGTTGCCAGAGGAAATAGTCTTGACTTAGTTGATTTTGTTGGACCTATCTGGTAAACTGAACAGCCAAAATCACAAATGATTTCAGGTTTCTGAAGTGTCATATTTCCAAAACTAAACTCCTGGCATTCCAAGGCATATGAAAACCACCCCAGTGTTGCAGCAGCAAATCACAAAGTGTCTTTTGAGGCTGGTAAATGGCTGAAAATGAGGACTGGAAAAGCATGTGCTGCAAGCCATGCTGACTCCTGGAGTTTCCAGAAAACAAGGTTTTCCTTCTGATCCTATTTTTTCATTAAGAGAGTGTCTTTGTCTTATTTTTTTCCACTTGAGGTTGGACAAATTTCAAATGGTGATTAAAAAAACAAGCTACAACCTAGGATTTTTGAGATACAGTGTTAATACTAAAAGAGATGACAAATATACTTGTATATTCCAGACTTCCTTTGTCACTTTTTATCAGGTAGTGGTTTTGTCAATGTTTTGTTTGAAATCTTATTTTTGCCAAGTACCTTCATTTCTAAGCAGCATTTACAATTGCAGAAAGAATTACATATGAATAATTGTTGCTATTACAAGGGATAATAGCAGATATAAGTTTTGTTCTGCCCTTAAAGATGTTTTAATCATCAGTTGATCATTATTTCATGCAGTTGAAAATACTTCTCACCTGGAGAATATTCTCAAAAGCTGGACAGCAGGATTTGAACTGGAGCTATGGCTTTTAGGCAGAAAAGTGGAAATTGTGTGTGATGTGATGTATGTGGTCATGTATTTTTGTTTTTATGGTTTTGTCTTGGGTTGTTGTATCTGTTCAAAGGAAGTAATATTTTGTGTAAGCACAAGTGATTCTCTAGAGCTTGAGCTGAAGCTTTTGCACACCTTTGGCAGGATAGTGGTAGCAGTGATTATTGATTGAAAAACAGTGCCAGCTAGGTATTTTTGAATGTTCTTGTTTGTAAAACACATAATATTAATAGTGAGACATTTGGTTTGGGGTGTCATGACAAAGCTGCCATTTGAGGGGAATCAGTAGGGTGTAAAGTAGGGCAAAAGGAAAGAAGCTGAATGATAAACACCCAGGAACTGGAGGAAGGAGCTGGGAAAGCCTGCTATGCTGGATCTGCTGTACTCCACAGCAAGGTGGAAACCCTTTGGCTTCCTTGCTTAGGAAGCAGCTTTAATATTTGTCTTCTGCTAAAAGGGGAATGAAAAAGAGTTCTGTTTTAATTTGGATGGAAGAGGCTGTGTAGCCTGCATGTGAACAGGAGCATGCTCTGTCAAAGAGAATTAACCACCTCCCCTGGCTTTCCTTGCATATGCAGCTTTGATGAGAGTCTGTGCAGTGACTGATTAAGTGCTCATTTTCTTTTGCTTTTCCTTAATATGCTTCTTGGCTTGCTTTGTAGTTGGTAGGGCTAAATGGAGCCTGGTGTTTTCTATAAATTCCATAACTCATTAGGAATTGGCCTAAAATGGTAATCCTTTCAGAAATACCATTTTAAGCACAGCTGTAAGTTTGTGTGTTTTTAAAAAACAATAGGCCTTATCTTTCTGCAGTTAGTCCTTCGAATGGAACAGGCAAATGTGTTCAAAGTTTCAGACCAGCAGAGTTGTTGATATTGCAAAACCAGTATGATACTTGCTGCTAATAATGCACTCTATCCACAGAATAGCAGGAGAAAGAGTGGGTTAAGATATGTTAACCAGTGCATATGGAAATCTGCATCAAAGTGATCAAACTCCTTCCAAAACTGAGAGAACTGCAGCAGTGTGGAAGCAGCTTGCCTTGCATTAACAGAAAATGAATTGTTATAAGTGTGTGATCTATAACCTTCTGCATAACAGTGTATAGTTTTTCTACTGCAGATGTTGGGTAATAACTATACAATGTTAAATGCAATGAAGTTTAAAATTCTTTGCTAGATGCTATCCTTTTCTCATTCTTTCTGCCTTTATTGCTATCTTAGTTTTAAACTCTTCCTCCTTATTTTGTAGACACTGCTCTCCTGTTCACTACTTCTTCTCTGTCTTTACGTCTCACCACTGGGCCTCTCTCAGTGTCTGTTTTCCCAACCTCCACCCCAAATTCCAGCTGTATATCTACAACCAATTGGTCAGGTAACTGTATATTTCTCAAGTGATAGACTCTTTGATAGAGCATGCTCTGTTCAGTCCTAGAAAGTTTAGAGGTTCTTCAGTGTCTTCACTTGCCTCAGTGTTTCCAGGTCTTTACCAATGATACAGATAGAGAGAATCAGTCCACCCTCAGCACCAAGCTGAGTGGTGCAGCTAATTCCCTGGAGGGAAGGGATGCCATCCAGAGGGACCTGGACAGGCTTGAGGAGTGAGCCAGTCAGTGTGACCCTCAGGAAGGTCAGCAAAGCTCTGCACCTGGGTCAGGGCAATCCCCACTATCAGTACAGGCTGATGAAGGCTGATACAGGATGAAGGGATTGAGAGTAGTTCTTCAGAGAAGGACTTGAGGATGCTGGTGGACCAAAAAAATTGGATATGACCCAGCAATGTGCACTTGCAGCCCAGAAAACCAACTATGCTGACCTGCATGAAAAAACGTGGCCAGCAGGTTGAGGGAGGTGTTTCTCCTGCTCTGCTCCACTCTGGTGAGACCCCATCTGAAGTCCTCTGTCCAGCTCTGAGGTCCCCAGTATGAGAAAGACATGGACTTGTTGGAGCAGGTCCAGAGGAGGCCACAAAAAAATCAGAGATGGGAACACTTTTCCTATGTAGAAAGGCTGAGAAAGCTGGGGTGGTTTAGTCTGGAGAAGGGAAAACTTTGGCCTGACCTTACTTGGCCTTTTCAATATATAAAGGTGCTTATAACACAAATGGAGAGAGACTTTTTACCAGGGCCTGTAGTGATAGAGCAGGGGTAATAGTTTAGTCTGAGAGAGGGTAGATCTAGGTTAAATGTGAGGAAGAAATTCTTCCCTGTGAGGGTTTTGAGGAGTGGCAGAGGTTGCTCAGAGAAGCTGTGGCTGCCCCATCCCTGCGAGTGTTCAAGGTCAGGCTAGAACAACCTGTTCTAGTAAAAGGAGTCCCAACTCATGGTAGAGGGATGGAACTAGATAATCTCTAAGGTCCCTCCCAACCCAAACCATTCTGTGATTGCAATATCTTACTGTGTTCTGAGTAGCAGTCCAACAGTTCATTTTGCTCCCTGGTTGCTACTTCAGAATAGCTGCTGAAACCACATAGTTTGGACTTAACGTTGAATATACCTTGGATAAAAATGTACAAGTACAGGTTAGAGCAGCAGGTTCATGTTTCCAGGTTAGTACTTGAAATGCTTGAATGAAATGTGTGATATTAGTAGCAGAGAAATAGCTAACTTTGTCATCATGCTGGTGTAATCTGAGTGCTGCTGCTTCCTCTTTGCTCCCCCCCCATTTCCAGCTGCAGAGATGCCAGATGTGCTTTTCATTTTTTTTTCTGCTTTTGAGGATGAATGTGTACCCTTGGTGTTGGAACTGGAACCCTCTAGACTGGAGTGAATATTAAGGCAGTGTGTGTGCTACCTCGTGGCTCTGTCCTTTTAAGCCTCAGGGTTAGAAAAGGGTTTGCATCTTTGGCCATGCTGCTTTGATCCTCGGTGTAGATTGAGTGTTAGAATCCTCTTTGTCTCCCATTACTTCTGTTGTCTTCCTTATTAACTAGTTCTTGTGTGGTAATTATTTTTGCGGTCATTTCATTATTTCTCCTCCTGTTTGTGGTCATCTGGGTTAATTCGTTTGACATCTGCTTTTAAGGAGTCCTGCTCCTTTGAATCCATTTTTTTCAGCCTTTCTCTTGCATTTTATTCCAACTGGACTTTGCCTCCCTTAAGATCCAGTAAACTGCAAAGATCCAGATTTTCTGATGGAATCAAACAGTGGGTAAAGGAAGAAGAAATTGCCTTTTGCATTGAGATCATTGTATAAAGACCTCCACAACAAGTTCCAAGTACATATCTAGAGTAACTGGAACTGATTTGTGCCTGAGAGTAAGAGTGGCTAAATCTGATAGTGCTGGTGAAAGACACAACATAATCACCACTGTCCCTGTCATGTTTGTAATGCAATTACTGTCTGTAGTCTACTTTGTTAATGGCACCAACCTGTCAGTTTTGCCTGAGAGCAGACAATGTTTGATGTTTGTCTATAGAAAGTGATGAAGTAGTGCACAAAATCATGGAATCTGTAAACTTGTAAGTGGCAGATTCCAGAGACTCTGGGGTGCTTCTGTTTTTCACCTGCTCTTGTTCTGATCATCAGAAAGAAGATTCTGATCATGTCTTACTGACTTGTGAAACTTCTCTTTGTGTCACTTGTCCACCTTGTCTGAGTCTGTCTTAGAGAAGGACTTAGATAAGTCCTAACCTTTCTGATCAACTGCCAGCTCACTTTTCCAGGGACAGAACAAGTGCTGAGTGAGCAAACAAGAAGTGGCCCTTAGCAGACAAGACCTGCAGATCAGCCAGTTGGCCATTTCAGTCTCTGTGAATAAAAGGGTTTTTTGAAACTCAAGAGATTAAAAAGCACAAATGAGATTATTATCTGCTTTGCATCTTAAAAGCTTTGATGCTAAGTGTTTGGGATGGCTTGAAAATTACAAATTATGAAGGCATTTGCAGAAACAAAGCATCCCAAGTGTGTGCAGACTGCCTTTAGCAGCACCACACCTTCTGTACCAGTGACAAACTCTCTGGCTGGCAAACTGTGTATGTTCTACAGAGTGATTCTGTGGCATTTTAAACTCTCAGTGCAGGAGATTAATGGATTGATAGACACTCCTCTCTGGACTTGGTGTGCCAGAGAAAGTGTGTGCAGTTGGTGTTGAACTTGTTTCCACTTACTGTCTGAAAGGTTAAGTGCTGTGGTCTTGGTTACTTCACTGTTCAGAAATAAGACAAGGGCTGGCAAACTAAACCAGTGTGTGCACAAAAACTTCATACCCACAAAATTCTGTGAGCATTTCTTCATTTCTGAGGTTTCATGGATCACCTAAGAACTCTCTTGTCAGAAAAAAAAATACCTAATTTTCAGCATGAGCTTTCCTTTTTATCACTTAAACTAGCAGCCAGATGTGTTAGTAGCTGGGAAGAAACAGCCCAGCATCCTTATTCTCCTGAAGCTGTCGGCTCACAATTAGCATTCCAAGTGTGGCAGGCCATCGAGATGATGCTTAAAGGAAGAAGGATCAAAGCTCCAGTAATTTGGGAGAGCTATTAATACAGAATCACCTTCTCTTGTAATTATATTGGAAAGAATGGTGGGGCAGCTGAGGCGACAATTTTTCTGTCACTGGCGTTAGCAAAAAGGTTCATTTTTTAGTCACTGCTTTCTAGAGGGTTCCAGTTTAATGCCACAGGTTCTCTTCTTATCCTGAAATGGGGAACTTTTCCTGGTCACTTTAGTGAGTAGTTTGCAGCACTTTTAATGATTTTGAAGGTTTTAAAAATGTAAATAGCATGTTTACAGTGTGTTGTAGACTTTGCAGAGAGAAAAGCTCTAGTCTACTTGTGGGTATTTTTTCAGCAGCACATCAGAAGTCTAGGAGATAATGTGGATATTATTCTAGGAAACAAACTGAACCACTATAATTCTAGGAATGGTGGCAGTAGAGCTTCTGGGGATGGGGGATCTCTGAGTGTGGTTGGCTGTTTTCCCATTGTCTTCTGCTCTGTCTGTCAGGTTCCTAACCAAGCGGGAACAGAAGCTGATGCAGCGCCGACAACATGCTGAAGAGCTGCTGGAGTGGAAACGCCGCCTGGATGCAGAGGAAGCAGAAATACGGCGCATAGAAAAGCAGGCTCTGGCTGCCTGGGACAAAGAGCTGCTCAAGTCCAAAACAGCCAAGAAAGAGCTGGGAGATCAGAGAAGTGAGCCCAAAGGTAATGGGAAGTGGGGGAAAGCGATGCAAACGGCAAGAGGGGAGCAAAATTTGACACAGCGATTGATTAGGGTTGCACTTTTGTCCTTTTTTGATGTTTTGGTGGTGGTTGTTCTCTGGACACTCTTAGGGTCTCAGTTTCTGCACTCTTTGCTGCCTTCTGTTGCCTTGTTCTTTTGAGCCTATTTTACAATGTAGTTAAATGTGTATTTGTCCTTTGCTGTGTATCCTCTCAAGTGAACAGTGCAGCATAATCTCCCCAATCATTTCTAGACACAATTTAAACTATGTATGTCTTTCAAAGCAGAAATACTGCAATATGTTGTTCTGCTGAGAGTCTTTCCCCAGAAAGTGAGTAGTTTGCTCACTTTCCCCAGTGAGCAAAGTGTGTCCGCTTGTTAGCCTTAGTGCTGTTGGTGAGGATTGCTCCTGTCAGGGGCTGCTTCGCCCTTGCCTGTGTGTTCAACAAATTGAAAGCATTTTTTTCTTCCCTCTCTCATTAATGCTACGTAACAGTTTGAACTGTGCAGCTGTGCTGAAGTGTGCTGGGATGTAATTAGCATAAATGATGCTATGGTGAGGAAAAATTAAATTCCCAGATGTTTGGAGCTACAGCTTTACTGTTCTGTCTGAAGTGGGCCATACTTGGAGCATGAAGCACAGAGAACTGGATTGCAGTGGGAGAAGATAATGGAACTTCAAGGGTTGTTCGAAAAACAATCGATTTTCCTTTTTTCTCCACTTTGCTGAAAGCAGGCAGGACTTCCTTAGAATGCGCAAAGGGAATTCAGAATTAGGCCCTATTACACTTGTCACCAAAGTCATGTGGATTTTAGGCATTGTGAGGCATTTTAAAGATGATATTGGTATGAGTCAGTAAGTTCCAGTGAACAAAAATTCAGCATGAATGCTGAATTCTCATCAATAGGTGAGAAAATACACTTGCTTCCTATTAGCTGTATCTCCCAGTCAGCACTGAGGCACAGCCCTGCTTCAGAAGAAGTTCTTCTCCCCAGCCTTTGCCCAAATATTGAACAGTTTTCCATGGCTACCTCAGCAGTGCTGTGACTCCTGCGGAATTTAGTAAACAGGAATATTGAACACCCAACTTATTATTTTGCTTGTTGCCATTTGAGAGACTCATGATGAAATCATGACATTAAAATGTTTTCTGTAACTACTGTAAAGGAAGCAATCAATTCTAAATTCAAGATCTGGCTTGCAGATTATATGCTCCTCCATGACTTCTTCAGACTAATGGTGACTCTTGCTGGTCTATGGTCAACTGGAAGGACAGGTTTCCCTAATAATCTTTCTTTGAGTGTGTTGTCTGGAAAATGTTAGAATGTCCTGAAAACCTCTTGATTTTAGATGGTCAGCAATCACGTGTTTGGCAGTTTTCACAGAATCATTTAGGTTGGAAAAGACCTCTGAGATCATTGAGTCCAACCTTTGACTGATCACCATCATGTCAACTAGACCATGGCACTAAGTCATATAATCATAGACTTTTAGGGGTTGGAATGGACCTTAAGAGATCATCCAGTCCCAACCCTCTGCCCTGGGCAGGGACACCTCCCACCAGAGCAGGTTGCTCAAGGCTTTATCCAACCTGGCTGTGAACACTGCCAGGGCTGGGGCAGCCACAGCCTCCCTGGGCAACCTGGGACAGTGTCTCACCACCCTTACAGGGAAAAACTTGTTCTTAATATCTAGCCTAAATTTCCCCTCCTTCAACTTGTACCCATGCCACTTCCAGTTGTTTCTTGAACACAAAATCATAGTTCTCTGGTAAGCATCTTGTTCTTGCTGAATATTCCAACATCAGTGTCTGGGTGAGTGAAATAATGCCTGTTTGGCGTGTACTGGTAGCAGTTGCTACTGTATATGCAGGCAGCATATAAAGTATGCCTTCAGCCTTATGCCTTCAGCCTCTGAAGGCACATAAGATGGTGCAAGTTCTTATGTGCTTTGTTTCTTGTCTCATTAAATCTCAGAAACTGCTAGTGAAGAAGAGTCTCCAGTGCCTTCTTGCTCTCATCGGAACAGTGAAAGCTCTATTCTAGAAGATCTTGGCAGTCTGGCTGCTGAGTCTGTCCCATCAGAGCCCATGGGCCATGGACAACCAGAAAGCCCAGATCAGAGTACAATTCATGAAGAAATGGCTTATTCTGAAGACTTCAAGTCCTCTACCTCACCTGGCAAACTTGTGAGTGAGCCTTTATGCTCTGTGTACTCTTACACTTGTGAGAGGTTATTAGGGAAGTAGTAACTATAACCAACCCATTGCCAAAGCAGAGATTCGACTATTAACCAAGCTATTTTTTGTGTTGGTGATACCATTTCACGTTGCTGTGAGTAATCATTGTGATCAGACATGTGCTTTGAAGTCTGGAGGAAAAATTTGCTTCCGCACAGGGTTTAGATATTTTTAAACTCGCAGGTAGCCTTGCAAAACGCTTTGCGTACGTCAGGCTGGTATGCAGTGTTGAGTGCTGGAACACTGACCCAGTTTAGCAGTGTGAATTTAGCTGTAGGCTACCTTCTTGCCATTGTATAAATTCTTTGAGGCCGTGGAAGCTATGCTCTGTTTTTCTGCTTTGCCTTATTGGCAAGCAATGTATGCCAAAGTATAGCTACAGGATGAAGAACCTCATCCTGAGCTGTAACCTCATGCACAATCCTTTGGGTTTTAGTTTCTGCTTGATACTTATTTATCATAGAATCATACGACGTTAAGGGATTGGAATGGACCTTGGAGATCATCTAGTCCCAACACCCTGCCCTGGGCAGGGACACCTCCCACCAGAGCAGGTTGCTCAAGGCTCATCCAACCTGGCTGTGAACACTGCCAGGGTTGGGGCAGCCACAGCCTCCCTGGGCAACCTGGGACAGTGTCTCACCACCCTCACAGGGAAAAACTTCTTCCTAATATCTAACCTAAATTTCCCCTCTTTCAATTTATCCCCATTACTCCTTGTCCTGTCGCTGCAGTTTCTAACACAGAGTCCCTCTCGAGCTTCCCTATAGGCTACTTCAGATACTGAAAAGTTACTATGAGGTCTCCACACAACCTTCTCTTCTCCAGGTTGAACAGCCCTAACTTCCTCAGCCTATCTATGTGTTCTGCCTTATTGTTCCCTTCCAGCTGTTACTTCTACTTGGTTGATAATTTCGATGAGTTTCATCCTGATAACTTTGCCTTGTGCTCAATAAGACAAAATGGAGTGTCTGTGGGGTAGAAGAACTGCTCATCTAGACTTATTACAGATACTTTCTTGGAAGGTTTGCTGAGGAGATAGTGAAGTAAATTCTGGCACATATTAGACATTTTATGTTCAAGGTGTGTGAAAGGTTTGTGGGATAATGTTGAAGCATTAAGCAGCATTTTGGAAGAACATTTGCTCTTAGAAAAAATTTTTTTCTGTTCCTCAGAGAAATAGTACTCTGTTGTTTCACTGATCTGAGATGTCATCTTGCACCCCCTGCATGAAGTGGTCCTTTTGATTTCGTTTATGTATTTACTAGGAGTTGCTATCGCCCTGGTTGTAACCAAATAAGATGACATAAATGTATTGAACACCTGTGAGTCAGAACTGTGTCAGTTCACTTAGGTGGTAATAGAGTAGTCTGTGCAGGTTTATGGAAATCTGGGCTCAAAGTAAGCAGTGAGCAACTGCTGCTCTTGGTGTTTTTGTTTTGGTGTCTAGCAAAGATTAAATTCTCATTAAGATCATTGTATTAGGTACCACTGTTCTTGAGATGTTCTCCTGTCATGCTGTTCTTTCCTTGTAACTCACTCCTCGTGACAGTGATCTCCTACTTTCAAACTGCAGTTACTTACTTATCCTTTTCTTCTCTCAGTCTCCTCCCAAAAGCAGCATATCTGTCTCAAAGCAAGACTCCAGCAAAGGCAGCCACAGGACAGGAGGACAGCTACGTTCACCTGTGAAGTCTCATCAGGTATCTCACAACTGGTCTGATGAATCTTTGTCCATGACACAGTCAGGTAAGTGTAATATCCACTTGGGTTTAATTTGCTTTTTCAAAGCATTTGCTTTTAACAAGTAAACTTGAATTCAGGCATAGGTGTGGGGAGGCAGACATAAATTCCTGGAAATTGCCAAGGTTTGTGGGAGTATTTTCCCATTATGTAATTTGATTGCTTCAGCTTAAGAAGATGTTAATGTAAGAAGGTCTATACATTATCTCTTCTTTTGGAAAGCAGTGCAGGTTCCTGCACTGGAAGAAGGTAAGAGTCAGCAGTTAAGGTGGTCCTAAGTTTAAAAACACTTCCTTGTGAGCATAGCCTGGCTCTAGAAGCAGCACTGCTCTCTTGTATGGCAGTACAGGTGAGACCCTTGGACCTGCACTGCCATGTGCACTATCAGTGGATACTTCAGGACATAGTTTTTATTTTTGGAGGAGAGTTTGGTCTGTGTGCAGTAAAGTGGGGCCTACGTTTGCATTTTGAGCTATAAAATACAAGATCTGCTCTATGGATTCTTTATACTCTTTTGTCCAGTATCCAAGCTGGCCACTAGTAAGTGCTGAGGGAGAAAACATTAGAAGTGAAGTGGGACAGAGCAGCCCTTTCCCTGCTCTGCTCTCAGTCTGTTAGTCATGTGGATTGCAAGGCTTCCTGAGCCACCACTCAGTGGGTCACCATCATCAGCTCTGTTCACCTGTGAAGGCTGTTTTGACCCTTTCCATGCTTTTAGTCTCTAAAACATACTGTATTCCAGAGCACAGCTGATAGACCATCACAAAGTACTTACTAGCAAGTGAGATGGCATTTTCCTGCTTGTGTTTTTATCCATGAGTCTTTACTGGAAGAAGAATTAGGAGGTTCTGTTGTGTGTACTGGGTGTTGTTTGTGACAGTTGGATAACTTACTGTGAGAAATGAGCACATAACACTGAGTAATTTGTGTTTGGGGCTCTGTCTGGAGAGCAGTTTGCCACACAGGGAAGTTTTCAGCACCTTGATAACGTCGTTTTCAAGCTCTGACTCAGCAGCCATGTGAGAAAGCCGTTTTGACATGTAGAACAGGCAACAGTGGTCACAAAAATAAACTTCTGTAAAATCAAGTATGGACAATCCTTGATTTCAGATGCTGGAGAAAGGTGTAAGAGGTGGGAAGACAATCAGGATAGTTTCCCAATAAATCATTCCATTGTAAAGAGACAGGTGTTCTGAGCTGCTGAGCAGTAATGAAATCATTGCTTTGTCAGGCTGATGCATGTGTAGACAAGATCATCAAGGATGAAAGCATGAGCAGATCTTTCCCTTATGAGTTGATCAAGAAGTGCTGTAATTACATAGTGGTCACTTACTTTTTGGGAGGAGCAGTTAATTACAGTGGCATCACAAAGTGCTCCTGATTAGCAAGGGAGATTCCATTCTTTTTGTTTGGGTTTTTGTTTTTTAATTTCTTTAAATGGTTAACAACAGTTGCTAGTGGAGAGAGATTACAGCAGTTTGATTGTGTTTACTGGCTGCTGTTGGTGATGGAATCCTGCACTGTGGTGGTTTGTTACCTTCAGAAGTGAGATGGATTAGCAGAATGTCCAGTTGTCCCTGCTAGCTGACCAGAACTTACTGGTGACTTTCTAGAATGTTCAGTAAAGTCATTGACATTTATGAGCATTACAGTCCTTTGCTCCGGAAAGCATTGTAGGTGATTTTGAGCATTAGGAAAATAAACCAGACAAGATCCTCCTTTTAGGAGCTCCTGCAACTGCTGTAGAAGAAGGGGCACATCAGCTCAGGGAGGAGCTCCAGTAAGGCTCTATCAGATAAATATTTTGCAGTTCATTGAGAAATATTTAAGTTTTTGATACTTAATTGTGGTAGCGTCAATCTGGGACAAGGATCTTGTTTTGCACTGTGTTGGTGTACATTTAAAACAAGAAACAAGTGGACATAATCAGGTGGGAGGAAAAGAAGTATTGAGAGACTGAGGCAATTCTTTTGTAAAGTCTGAGAGACTAAGAGGAAATAAGAAAATAAGAACAGCAGTTAGAGTGGGAATACAGAAGGCAGCAGAGTTAGTGGTGGAATGGGGTTATCATGCAGAGACTGGGTCTAAGTATGTGGGGACAGTGTCCCAGGGAACATTATCAGAAGGACTGGAAGGTCAGGGTGCAGGGAGTTCTGGGATTGGAGGGGAATGGAGGAGAGCTTACTAAAATTGCTAAGGATAATTAATTAAAAAAATGAAATTGTTCACACGGAAAATAGCTGCAGTCAGTAGTGGCACCATAGGAGGAGCTGTGAAATTGAACGTAGAGCAAAGATATGCCAGGTAGAAGCTAATATTGAATATCTACCACATGTCTGAGCTTAACACCACCTGCACTCACCCTGAGCACATCATCCTGAGGCTGACAACAGTGAGAATCTCTGCATGGTGCAAACTGACTTCCCTTCCAGCTGTTGACCAGTCAGCTCTTCATTGCACAGATGTATTTAGTCTAGGTGACAGAAAATCTGAGTGGGCCAGAAACTTCAACCTGTCTTGGAGTCCATTGTTCCAAGGGAAATTTCTCATCAGTGAAGTGTACTCTGTAGCTTGGAAACTTGATATTGTCATTGCAAACAAATCTTTCAGATCTATTTTTGGTGCACTTCTTTGAGGTGTCGTGTTTTCTAATATGTCAGAAAATTACTGTCTGCAACAGCCAATGTGACATGGGTTAATGATGAAGACCATAAACATGGGTGGTTGATGTGAATAAGTTGGGTAACAAGAGCCTTTCTCCTCTAAGTTAAATAACTTGCAACACTTTTTCTTAAGTGTGTTATATGTTCATATGTATGTAATAGTGTGGAGGATCTGAGATAAGAGCCTAAAGTTTAGCACGTTTTTGCTTGGACCATAGTTTGTATTTATGAAATGACTGTTTATTGCTTTGCACAGAACTCTTTTGTGAGGTGCAAACTTACACAGACTAAAACTAAACTCTTTCAGAAACCACCTCTGATCAAAGTGACATCGAAGGACGTATCAGGGCCCTGAAGGATGAACTACGGAAAAGGAAATCTGTGGTTTACCAGCTGAAAAAGGAGCAGAAGAAGAGACAAAAGGAGAGACTGAAGGCCCAGGAAGCCAGTCTGATCAAACAGCTGGAGGTTAGGAACAGTGGGAAGAAGGGTGAAGTAAAAGATTGCTATCCAAGGGTGATAATGTGAAAGACACAGTATTGTGATAGAAGTGTGGCTGTTACACAGAATCACAGAATGATTGGGTTGGAAGGGACCTGGAAGATCATCTCATTCCAGCCCCTGCCATGGGCAGGGACACCTTCCACTAGACCTGACTGCTCCAAGCCCCATTCAGCCTGACCTTGTTCTGGCTATTTAACTGTTTTCAATAACGAACCAGAACCTTGAGGCAAAAGTGCATTTCCCTTTTGAAATGTCTGTCTTTAATGAGTTTGTAGCAGCATTCAAGGGGCTGCTAGTGTGTTTGTACACATTAGTGTCCTAGCTTGGATTAAAGAGTGATGCTCATACAATTTGTTTTTGAAAGGGAAGTGTTGAAATGTCTAAGATTCACCACTGTAGAGCTTTAGGAAGTTACACAGATTGCTTTACAGAGAAACTGAGTGCATTCTTGATTCATCTAGTAGGTTTTGATTGCTGAACTGTAGTTAGGGTTTAGTATATTCACAGCTGTAATCGTTTTCCATGTGCAGTCCTATGATGAGTTTATCAAGAAGACTGAAGCAGAGCTGAGCCAAGATCTGGAGGTATCACCAACAGCCAAACCTCAGATAAAAACTCCATCCTCAGCTGCTGCTGAAAAGCCTAAGATCAAGGCACCACCACTCCACAGGTAACTGGGGTTTCTCCTTCTGTTTGAGGCTATGCTGGAATTGTGTGGTGGTTGCTGTTCTAGCAGAAACCATAAGTACAAGGAGAGCTGGTGGTGGTTCTGCCTTAGAGCACGGGACAGTGGCAGTATCCTGTTGACCTATTTGCTGATCTCGCCAGGCTCAAAACAGATGGATCTCTACTGTCCTTGCAATCATATGCAGCTCACTTTTGTCATATCATCATCTCACCTTTGTCCTGCCCAGCCTTTCAGGGCCTATTTTCGAGTATTTTTCTGAACAATAATTTTCAGTTGTGCAAGAATTGTGCCAAATGGTTTGTATGGATGATAGACCTGAAGGAATGTTTTTCCCCATTCTGGTCATTCATCATGCCCACTGGACTGTGTGAGGCAATCTGTTCATCTTTACAGCTTTAATTTGGGTGAGATCTTAAGCTTTAAAAGGTGGAGAATTCAACTCGTTTCTGCCCTTCCTGCTGTATTTTTAAGCACTTCATTTTCCCCAGCAGATGGTGCAATTTTAGTGCTTGAATGCACTAAAAAACCAAAGGACTCAACTTATTTTCTTTTTCTCTCTTTTTTTCCTTGGCTGGAAAAAAAGAAGTTTGATTAGTCTTAAAAAATTGCTTTCCAGGACTCACCAGACTCTCCTCTCTGTCCCCATTCCTGTGTCCTAAGGTCACAGGACATTGACAAAGCAAAGTACCTATGTTATCTTTGGTGTGGTATTATAATTATAGATGCTTCTATTTCCATTTTTATCTATTGAAAACAAAAGAGAAAAAAACCAAACAGCACGGTCTGGTGCAACTGTGATTCATACAATTTGATTTTTCAAATTTAGGCCTGAGACAACTAAAAACTGGAAGTCACTGACTGAATCAGAGAGATCCAGAGCATCTTTGGAATCCATTTCAGAACATGCAGGTACGTGACTGGAGGAATCCATACTGCAGGTGAAGAACTTGAAGACTGACTGTTTTAGAGTTCTCTAACCTTTCCCTTGTTGACCCTGTTGAAGAGGTTTTAAGGGAGGGTGCAGACTTCATAAAGCCACAACGAGCAAACTGAGTTTTTCACTGGTTTTATTTAGTAGGATTCTGCTTTTGCTGAGGTTTGTATGATGCCATAATTAAATGAGAAGCTTTTTCCTTTCTTTTGTTTCTTGATCCTTCATCACTTGAGGAAAGCAAAAATAATGAAGAATTTAGGAAAGGGGGTTTTCCTTTTAGATATTTCTCAATAATTTGCTGTTGATCATTATCTGTCCATTATCTCCCATTCTAATCTTGGTTGTGTTTGCAGCTTGCAAACAAATAACTGAGCCCTGACAATGGCATAATGACATACTGGTACAAGGGACAGAATCAGAAAGAAAGCATGAGAACCTTGGAGCTGAGTGAATGTTGCTCGTGTTCATAGCACCAGTTAGTTTCAAGGCACCAGTTTGTGTCTTCCTTTAGCATAGAAACCTTGATGTTAATTTTGTTGCCTTTTCAATCAAACAATGCAGGTTGTACAGTCTACTGAAATTCATTTTTTATTTTCCTTCAAGATGCTCTGTCATCGAAGACTGAGAGGTCTGTGTCTGTGCACACCAAGAAGATGGCTGTGACAGATGTTCGTGCAGGAGAACCTTCTGGAATACCTTCCTCGGTTTTAAAATTACCAAGGAGTTCCAGAACAGGATCTGGTGATTGCTCAGATAGTGTCCCCTCATCAGCTCTTCTCAAAGACACGAAAGACATTAGCAGGATATCCCCTGAGTCAGTGAACAAAGTGGTCAATGCATCTGGTGTTGATGCTGCTGTTAGTCAGAAATCTGAGATTACAGAAGACTTGGAATACATAAAGTCAGAGGAATATGAGACTGAAGGTTCTCATGTTAAGCCTTTGGAGAGTTCTGATGTCTTGTTGACATTAGATAAAGAACAGGAGCACTCACTGGACCTCTGCTCTGAAAACAAACTCTCTCAGAAGGAACTATTTGATTTGGCTGTGGAAAGTCTTCATGGTGCAGAAGACACCTCAGAACAGAGTGTGGCAGATAAAGATGCTCTAACTGCCCCAAGTGCAGAGGAGGCTTCTCACAAGCTCAGCAAATCCGCAGAGGAAAAACCTTCTCTGCTTTCAGAACAGCTCTTGAGTCAAAAAGAGGCATCATACCTTGAAGACTTTGAGGGCTCCTCCTCCAGAAAACAAGCTTCAGCTGAGGAAACGCTTCTTGGGGAGCGATACAAGGACGACTTCGAAGGATCAGCTAACGGAGAGTCGCTGAGGGAGCAGTCCCAGCACACACAGCCCAGCCAGAGCGCGTCCCCCAGCCTCGGCAGCGATGGGGACATCAGTGAACACCTCAGCGAGAGGTCTCTCTCTGACAGCATGCACTCAGAGAGGCTGCTAGAGCTCAAGTCCCCAGCAGAGCTTATGAAGAACACAGAACGCAGAGATGTGGAGCAGGAACAGGCCCCCACGGGCTCACCGCTCTGGGCCTCGGTCTCTGCCACAGAAGAAACAGATAGTTTATCAGATTTCAACGTTGGTGATAGAGTACTTGTGAGTCAAGTCCAACCTGGAACGTTGCGGTTCAAAGGTCTGACTAAATTTGCCAAAGGGTTTTGGGCTGGTGTGGAGTTGGATGAACCTGAAGGGAACAACAATGGAACTTATGATGGGATTAAATACTTCGAGTGCGAAGACAGACATGGTATTTTTGCCCCTCCTCAAAAAATCTCTCACTTTACAGAAAGTATCAACAGCCATTTAGATATAAGTAAGGATGAGGACTCATTCTTTGATGATAGACTGGAGAAACAACACAAAGCTGAGCAGAAAGACAGAGGAAGTTCCAAACCTGGCAAAGAGGATGAAAGCCAGAAAAGAAATGCAACAGAGAACTATTCCCAGAATAAAGCTCCTGCAGACAGAGGTGTTTCAGAAGCCTCAGCTGAGGAAAAGGTTGAAGAATTGTCATCTAAAGCAAACAGCATAAAGGAGATACCTGTAACTCCTAGTTCCATTGCCCAAGAACAGTCAGTGGTGGATTATCTGAAGCAGGCTGTGAACGAGGAGCCCAGCCTCACTCCTCTTACTTCTAGTGTCGTGGATGAGATTTCCACTGTTCAGGTGGATGACATCTCTGATTTCCTTTCTGAAAAACTGGAGAGGCAGAAGACACTGGGAGAAGAGTGTGCTGAAAAGTTAGATGATCTCTCTCCTGGAGTTGTGGAGAAGTCTGCGACTCCTCTTCTGGATTTGCTGACAAAAGAAAAGAACCAGTTAGAAGCACAGCTCAGACTACCACTTAGAGAGGAGGAAAAGTCAAAAGACCAACTGGAAAAGGTCAGTTTGCTGACAGACAGTCTGCTTAGAGATTTTGTGAAAGACACAGTCAGCCAGTTACAGCAGATAAAGAAGGTGAGGAATGAGAAAATCCACCTCAGCAACCAGGAGCTCTGTGATGTGAAGGAGGAATCCAGTACCCCATCCCAGCAGGTTGAAAAGCAGATTCCAGATGGACTGAATAACTTCTTCCTAAGTTCTGATTTGGAAGATGACAGAGAAGAACTTTCCTCTCCAGACATGTGCCCCAGACCAGTGAGTAGCAGATGTCTTGCAGTGATTTAAAGAGCTGATTGTTCCTCTGAGGAATGTTGTGTGGCATCAGTTTGTGTCCCATGTTCTGTTGGGTGATGTGGAGATTAGCTGTGTGAATGTGCCTTACATGTTTGTTCTTGTGTACCTTTCTTGTCCATCCCAGTGCATGGCTGGTTTTGGTAGCTACACAGGCTGAAAGACACATTTTGGCATGTGAAAGTGAAAAATACTTCTTTTAGGTTGCATTCTGCTTCCATATTCAACTTGTATTTAATCCTTACCCTCAGTTTTCACTCTAAAAGTGGCAAAATAGAATAGACTCTAAACTTACCCGTCGCTTCTTGATATGAAATAATCATCCTCAAAGATAATTAATTGGTGTGGAGGTCATTAAGGAGTCAGCCTGCTCTATCCACTGAACTAATATGTGATGAACAGTGGAAGTTTAGACTTCCTCAGAGCAGCCATCAATGATACAGATACAGGACTTGGCCTTTCTGCTGGAAATCCCAGTAAACCTGCCTGCCTTGCCATGGATCTCAGTATATTATCCTCACTGGAAGCTTCAGCAGTCTGGGCACTTAGTCACTGGAACAGCCATTGCCTGCTAAAAGGTTTTAGGCTGTTGATTTAGATCTGAGACTGCTGGTATGTGAAGGGAGAAGTTGTATGTCACATAATCAGTCTTTAAACCCCTCGGTCTTTCATAAACAGGTAAACATTAGGATACAGTGAGCAGGATGCTCAGTCTTTAAGTTCTGTGGGAGCCCTCTGAAATCATTCATTCATCAGAGTGGTAGAAACCCCAGGGATTTGAATCAAAACATTGCTAATTTTACTGTGAGCTATTTCTTCATTTTTTTCTGAGTATTTGTGCCTTTATTGCCAACTGCATCAGTAAAGCATCATAAAAATTCAAGCTGAGTTAGACAACGGTGTGACACTGCTTTCATACTTGCTCTGTGGCTCTTAACTTGCAGGAGAGCCCAGTGTTTGGTGCCAGTGGTCAGGAAGAGCTTGCCAAGAGACTTGCAGAGCTGGAGCTCAACAGGGAGTTCCTGAGTGTGCTGGGAGATGATCAAGACTGGTTTGATGAGGACTATGGCCTGGGTTCCCGTCAGCTCCAGCAGAAGCAAACTGAGGAACCAGCAGTGCCACCCCAGGCAGAAGTGCAGAAGGTGCTGACAAAGCCGTGTGAGGAGCCTCTGGCAGTCCCTCACACTGCAGTGGAGGTGGAAGGTATGGTGCATGCAGCAGCTGAGCAGCTCTGGAAGCTGAAAGAGCTGGGTCATGATCTTCAGAGCTGCAGCCTTCATACAGATCTGAGTGGTCCCCTCCAAGATCAGGACACGGACACGATAAATAAGCAGGTTTATAAAAAGGTACAGTCTTCAGGCACTTTGGTCTTGCCCTTTGAATGTTTCCCATGTCCAACAGAAGCCATAACTTTTGCTTCTTTCTTTGTTAAGGTGGTATTTGATCTAACAAGAGAGATCTTTGGGGAAATCTTTGCTGAGGATCCTAATCTAAATCAACCTATTTGGATGAAGCCGTGTAGGATTGCATCTGCTTATTTTCGCCGGGTCAAAGATCCAAATGATCTGGATGAAATCAAGGTATGAAGAAATCTTTGCTGTGCTGTAAAAGTGAGATGAAAAACATTGTACTGGCACTTACCTGAGTGTTACAAGATCATAACAAGTGTATCCAGTGAGAGATGAGTTGAGAAGAGAAATAAGATTATAAACCTGAAAGGGAGTTTGTCAAAATGATCCTTTTTTACGCAACAGATTGGCCTCCCTGTCCTTTTGGCTGCTAGCGGTTGTTTTTAAACCTCAGTCCTCTGTGCGTAATTGCCAGGATGACCTTGATCTTATAAAATTGGTATGCTGACAGGCTGCTGCTTTAGCAGATTTCCATGGAACTCTGTATGGCTAAATTGGAGTGCATCCAGTGGTAGGGCTGGGCCAAATGGGATGAGCTGAATTCTTACTCAGACAGACACACCTGTGCCAGCATGACTGAGGACAGCAGGAGTTGCCCAGAGGGACCCAAAATTTGACTGGTGAGGGCATTGTTGTATTTAGCAAACCAGAGGAGGTCTCCTATTACTGGTGGTAGTGCTCAGGAAAGGACAAAACCCCAAAGAGCCAGAGCCTGACTGCACTTGGGTTAAATTTGCAGGGCTGGACATAAAACCTGTCCCCTGAAAGCACTCACCAAAGAGTTGAGTTGAGCCATATGGCTCATCAGGACACACATTAACTTGTCCAGCTGTGCTGTTTCTTCTAAAATTTAGGGCAGTTGGCTATATTTTGATTAACCTGCTGAAGGTACAGCATGTTAACTGTCTAGAAAAGACAGAAATAATATCTAGATCACTCTGTTAGTTGAGCAGACTTTCAAAAGTGTGTGGCAGGGGACAGCAGGGACACAGGACAAGGACACTAAACTCCCACCCTGCTTTTCTTTAATATTTTCCCACAAAATGAAGTGTCAGAATCTTCTGTTTGTGTACTGTTGAATTGAAAGTTTCTCTTCCCGTGATTGCTACAGCATTGGGTGTCATTTTTATTCTTCTCTGCTTCTGGCTGTAATAATTGTCCTGCCTGAGAGACGTGCAGTGTAACTTTGGTGCATGTGCTGTGTGTCTCTGAGCTAAACAGAAAGCTATTCTGAATTCTACAGTGTGACTTTTCAGGGGAGGTATTTTGTGCATACCTTTCATTTCTTACCTCTGATGTGATAATGATGAATCTTTACTGTTCTGTAGAGCTTCATTGCAGCTGAAGTGCTGAAGTTGTTCAGCCTGAGGAAAGAGCCTAATCACAAAACAGACTGGCAGAAGATGATGAAGTTTGGGCGGAAGAAGCGAGACCGAGTGGATCACATACTGGTAAGTGGGTGGCAGTAAACAGTCGTGTCAGACAGTGTCCAGCAGACTGAAGTGTGCCATATGGCTGTATTTTTCAGTATTCAGTCATGGACAAAAACAAAAGTGCAATGCCAATGAAGTGAGGTGACTTGAGGGAATTCTCTACTGATTTGCCTGCAGTGTAAATTTTCTCACTCCCAAAAGTTTAAGGCATAAATTTCCAGAAGGATAGCACTGAAATACTTGACTGAAAAGGAGAGTAAACTTCTCCTTTGGGAAGGGAATATGTTTGTTCTCTTACTTTAATTTAAAATACTGTTATTTTGAAGTAATATTGTTTTCATTGGAGACAGTGATAGAGAGAACTTCATTGAACTAGTGGATGCAGCTGCCACCAGGGTAGAGACAGTGCAGTGTTAAAACTGCCTAAGATGAGCATGTCCGGATGTGTACTAGTTTTTGAAAGTTCCTTGTTGGCTTGTGTTGCAGGATGATTAACATCTTTATTGGCTTTAATGATAGTGAAGGTTCTTCTTGGGAATATGAGTCGTCATTAACACTGTGCTTCACTTAATTATGCCTAAAATTGATTCCACACACGTGCACATATAAGGAACTTGGAGTCATGGGTCGTGTGGTCTTTTAATTGCCCATCACTGGAAGGTCTCCAGCACAAGCTTTTCCCAGGGGTTTAATTGTATGTAAACAGAATATCTGTGTATAGGTTCTAATACATCCTAATACACTTGATTCTGGGATGTGGAGGTTGTTAAAGCACAAAAAAACTCCTATGTTCAAATCCCTGAGAGAACTAATAGTACAGCTATTATGCTTGTGTTCCAGCTTCCTCATTTCTTTACAGCATGCTTAGTAAGAAAGATTCCTGACTGGAAAAAATGGTGCTAGTTGAAGGCATCAAAAGTGCTTTAGGTGAAATAAGTCTGAAGTTCAGACAATCCAGTCTGCGATTTACATGCAGACCCAGACATCAAAGATTAATGCAGCTCTGACAAGTTTGGCTTAATAAATGATGTGTTTAATTTTATTTTGTTCTCACAAGAATATGGTAATAAAATTTCAGCTGAGGAATGGGAATAACTGTGAAGGTTGCAGCATGCCATGCTTTAAGAGTAAGGAGTAAGGCAGTCTCAGTGGCATTGCTAACAAATTTATACTGTAATGTGAGACACAATCAGAGAAACTTCTGGCTGAAAACCTAAGGAGATAGTGTTCAGTTTCCCTTGCCTTATTTTATTAAAAGCTCTATGAAATATTAAGTATCAGCTTCCTCTGTCTCCTAGTCAGCCCCCAGCTTGTGCTTAAGGTCATGAGGTCAGTGGTAACACAGATCCCAGGCCAAAAGTGAATATACAGGTGAGTGCAAGACCTGCTGCCTATCCCCTAGCACCTCATGGTATAGCACTAAACAGAGAGGACAGTTTTGGAGTTCTCCTAATTTTGTTTGAAGTGTATTCCAGTAGTACAACAGAGCAATTTCCTGGAAGGTAAATAGAGACATTTTCTGTAGATTTAGGTGCTGTAGAAGCTTCTTTGGAAATCACAATTGAAAATGCTATATTAAGTTTTTGGGAAGGTTTATCCAGGGGATGTTGTGTATGTGCATGAGCTGGGTGATTGTTCACTTTCTTTTGCTGCTAAAGACTGCTAAAATGAAATGTGATCTTTTGAATGCAGGTATGAACATACTTAAATTTCTGTTATTTGCATTGAAACTTTGAGCACAGTTCCTCCCCAGCTCCTTCATTTCCCCTTTAAGTAAAATAAACCTTAAAATTAAAACATCCCTTGACAGATTTCTGTTGTCACAACTATGTATTTTAGTGACTTTGAGTGGATTGGACACACCTGACTGTCCAATGCTGCCTGACCCAGGAGCTAGGCTGGACTTTTATTTCTTCTGTAGGCACAGAAATAAATGCCAGGCTGTTTTACCAAACTTCCTCTCTCCCTGATTATCCCTGGATGTGTCCTCCTGGGTTTGTCATACTAAACCCAGTGCCCAGTGGTGGTTTTTGCCTCTGAAGGTTCAGCCTTGTGGTGAAGGGGCGTGGGAGGAGAAGCAGCCTGTGCTGCACTGGTGCTCTCTGTGTGACACTGGGAACCTCTGGGTGACCACAGTTGGCCATCACACCTGCTGGGAACTAAGGGGGAACAGGATGAATTAGTCTTTTACCTTCTTTCTCTGCCTTGAGCTTTGCTGCTTCCCTCAGTTGCTGCATCTTTAGTTGCATTTTCACTTTGATCTGTGCTTTCCCAGCATTGACACAAATATGGTTAACCATATTTTAGTGCCAGTGACAAAAAAACATCATCCTTTTCACTTGTTACCTTTGATCAGACATCTCTGTCCTCAGAAAGCATTTGGGTTGGAACTTCTGCAGGGATCTCTCCAATCTGCTGGATAGTTGCTCCAGTTATTAACATTTGCCACAAATCTTGGCTTTCAGTAAACAAGTACAGGATTTCACATTTATGAAAAGCTACCTTGTTTAAAATCAAGCTAAAGGACAATCTAGGTGTTTGCTTTGTTCCTCTCATGTCCCTTCCTGTTGCCCCTTTATCACGTGTGTGCTGTCTGTGCTCTGTGGATGATGTCAAATGTACACATAGGCCGAGGCATTGCATTTTGGTACATCACCTTCCAAAACCCGTTTTTAAACTACAGCAAGAACCCTCCTATCTCCCTTCAGGTGCTAACAATAGGTTGTTTCCACTCCTCTTTTTTTTTTTTTCCCACTTGGGTCTTCAGCCAGAACTCCCTGTGGTGATCTGTTTGCATGGGGCTAGAACAAACTCTGCCATTGCTTTCCCTGCCAGCTCCCCTTCCCTTTCATCCAGAGCTTGAGAAAGCAAAGCTCACATGATCCTGCCAAACCTATGTGTTTAGTTTTCACACCTGAGGAGCCTGCCAACACAGTGCTGAAAAGTGCTTGATCTTCTGACCTGTTGACTTAACAGCCAGAATGTTTCTCTCCATGCAGAAACTCTGCAACAAAGCAGGGCTGTCCTAGCCAAGCTGGCTGCATCAGAGAGCCCACTTCGGGCCACCCCAGAGCTACACCCAAGGGAGCTGCAGCAGTAAGAGGAGACTCAAAGCCTGCTTGTATGCTCAGTTGTGTGTCTCAGGATTTCCAGGCACTCTGAGAGCAAAGGGCTGTGAGAATGCACCTGCCTGCCCTCCCCCTGATGGCGTTTTTCCAGGGCACTACTTTGTCTGAGTGTTTATTCTTTTCAGACTCCCAGATGGTCTAGTGACTTCTTAAATGTAGTTTAGACTGGAGATACTTGTGGTTTTGAATGGGAACCTCTAGAAAGCGAAACATGCTTACTCAGTCTCTGAAGTTCCTTCTGATTATATTACTTTAAGTGGATTTTTTGGGTACTGTAACAATTTTTAGAAGGCCTGCAGGACTACGTGACCATCTTATTTCCTGATTTCTCCTTTGTGTGCATGCTGCCTCGTTTCTTTCTGTGTTTTTTTAAAACAAAGTGTGCATACAAAAAAAAGGCACACAAGCCCCCCAGCCTTCTGGATTGCATCACTATTGACCTTTTCCTCTAGGATGGAATTCAGGTTCATTAAAACTGTTGTTCTCCTGACTTGGCCCAAATGCAGCTTCTCTCTGGTATAGAGATCTTACCATCAAATGTGTGAAGTTTTAGTTTTGTCATGAGAACATGCAAGAACTTAAATGGTGTGCATATACTAAGACAAGGCAAAGCCCATTCCCATGAAAACCAAACTGTCTCCATTGCTTAGAAGCAGTTTATGGCAATACAACAAATGGATCAAACCTTTCCCAGACAGAGGAGTCACAGCTGGCCTGGCTCAGGTGGCTGCAGCCAGGGCTGCAAAGCAGCACAGCAGTTTCCACACGTGTTCTGACCACACTATAAACAAGACTTGCCTGCAGCTGCAAATTGCACATTCTCTCAGCTTTCCAAAGTATGCTCGAGGAAGTCCTCCTAATGCCAAAGGAAATTGTGCACTGTGCCTCTGAGAGAGAGAGGACAATGATAGAGGCAGAGAAAATTAATCACCAGGACTGTTTTGCATTCTTCTTCTTTCTGCTGTTCGTAGACATCCAGCCTTTCTCTGCCCAGATCAAGTGTCTTCTCTAGGCCTTAACTTAGCTCCCCAGGAGTGAGGGAGAAAGTGAGGGACCCTGCTGGCCTGGGAGGGTCAGGCAGCAAATCACCTCAGTCAGTATCGTGCAGCTTCTCCCAGTTACCAGCCTTGAACATCAGCAGTCAAGGTCCTTGGGTGTCCCCCAGCATTTGTCTCCACCTACCTCCCTCATCCTCAGGATCTTCTCCCCATTTCCAACATCTTGCCTAGAGCAAGGATCTTCACCTTCTCCCTCTGGGCCACCCGTTTTCTTTCCCAGACCATTTCTGCTTTTTGAGAACCCTACTTTTCAGCACCACCTCTTCTCTTTGTGACATCTTTCCTCTTGCTTTTCCTTATTGAAGTAGTCTGTGATGCTGACACACAGCTCATGGTCAGTCTGCAAACTGCTGCTTCTGTGTTGACTCTGGGCGTGCTGCTATTGTTTACTTGATCAGAATTTACAAGCAGCACATGCAGGTTGCAGGCAGGACACCTCTGTGCCAGAGTTCAGGAGTTCTGTTTCAGACACTCATCCCCACACAGACCTACACCAAATTAGCTGCCACTTCTTAGCCTTTCATTTAAATTATTTTTCACCTACACCACTTGATTACCAATAATGTTGTTTCTTCCTTATTAGTAAGAAGCCTAATGAAGCCATTAGCACCTCGTCTTTGACAGCTCTATGGGAAAGAGGTTCTGGCTGTGGTAGCACGGATTAGCATGACTCTTCCCAAAGCTGTTTGCAGGATGAGATCCCTGCTCCTCTCCTCAAACTCTGAAGAGAGGGAGAAAGGAGGTGTTAGACTGAAGTCACCTGTCTATCTGAGGCCTTATGAATGGCTGCAAACCCTGCAGCAGTGCTGGTTCCCTGGGGTTCCCAGAGCAGCCTGTTCCTGGGCTTCACACTGTGCTGGGGTTATTGAGTCATCATCATGCTGCAGCAGCTGTCAGCTGCAAACCAGACGTGGTTCTGGGAGGTTTAGCTGCAGGCAACAGCAAAAGAGGGAGTTGGGGCTGTAGCTCATGTCCTCTCTTAGAAGACAACACTATTACAGATTGGTCCCAGATTGGTGAGCTTCTCAGTATGTTTTAACCTTGTTTTGGCAGTATCTGGGTGTCCACCCCACTTGTCTGTGTGAATACATTTTGGGTGCAGAGTGTAGGATTTATAGTCAGAGGAACTTCCTGCTGGAGCTGAGCAAAGAAACAGCTTTCAGCAAGTTTTCTTGGTTATTTTAAATACAAGTGATGTTTGCATCCACTTTTTTTTTCCTAAAAAGTTTGAGCTTTGTTAGGGTGTGCCTGAAATGGACACTAAGACAAATCCTTAAGAAGGTTAATTGGAGATGGAGAGATTCTGGATAAGACTTGATTTGCTGAGTGAAATCATGTCTTTCTGTCTCTTACTAAAACATCTCTTGGCCAGTAACCAGTAAACAAGGATTTTCCTTGTCAACA
Organism: Acanthisitta chloris; assembly: GCF_000695815.1. NCBI lineage: Eukaryota > Metazoa > Chordata > Aves > Passeriformes > Acanthisittidae > Acanthisitta > Acanthisitta chloris. The sequence continues at coordinate 12,361 of NW_008651050.1, read as the reverse complement.
GTTCAGGAATAGAAGGAAATAAATACTCTTTGAAATTAACTGTACAAAATTCCATTTGCAATAATGCTGTCAAATCCAACCAAGCATGGAGTATTCTATACAAATGAGTGGTAATAGTATCTTACAGCACGTGTTCCTATGCAGAAGAATTGGAAAAGTTAGTTGTTTGCTTGAAGTTTTCCAATTCTTATTCCTATAAACTGAACTGCAGTAAAGTCCTTTCTCTTTCTCCTTCCCCTGTTCAAGGCATTTGCATGATTTCTTACCAGTTTAAGGCTCATGTGGGATCAGCTTCTTGCAAATACATAATTAAGGGCTTTTTTAATGGAGCTTCTGCCATTGGCTAAGAATATCCCATTAGCTGAGTTCTTTCAGGTAAAAAACTCGTGCAGGAATATTAAATCCTTTAAAATGGAGGCTACACTGAAGGTAGAAACATTTGTGCAGTGAAATTAGCCTGGTTCCAACAGATCTGTGTTCATTTTGCTATTCCAAGCGTTTCCTGTAATCTCTTACAGAGACAGAGGGGTTGTTGGCAGATACACACTGCTTTGGACTCTTTCTGGAACTTTGCAGGGCATATTATCCCAGAGCAACAGAATTGTAACGTTTGTATTGCCTTTCTACCCTCCAAGGTGCAGGAACTCCACGAGGAAGAAGCACAGTGGGTGAACTACGACGAGGACGAGCTGTGTGTGAAGATGCAGTTGGCAGATGGGATCTTCGAGGCCTTAATCAGAGACACTGTTGATGTGCTGAACCAGATAAACGAGAAACAGCGGAGACTGCTGCTGGTCTGACAGTGCTGGAGGGAGCTCCCAGCTGCAGAACCACGGAGCCATGGGCTTCTCTGGCTCCTGACCTGCTCTTCACACCCTGCACGTGCTGCTGCTGCTGCTGCTGGACTTCCACACGTGAGGTTTCAGGGCAGCTCAGATGTGGTGAAAGGGACCTGAACTTGCATCCGCTGCCGCTGGAGACCTCACTCCAGATTTGCTGTTTGGAGCAAGCTGATCCCTCACTCGAGGCTGTGTTGCAGAGTGCTCAAGACTGTTTGTGTGCCAATGCAGTTATAGCACAACTGTCAGCAGCTGCCTGGGGCTTTGACATGCTCAGCTTGTTCCCTGAAAGGGTTGGGTTAAGTTGGGATATTGGCTGGTTTGCTGCAGTGGCTGTCGGCCATCAGTACTCATCTTTAGAAATGTGAGTCATTTGGAGAAGAAACAGTTTGGTCAAGTTTGGGTCATACGTGGAGACTTACCCTACTGAACACTGTTATAATTGTAACACCTCTTCTCCTGCAGCCCTAACAATGTGCATCAGTTTCTTCTGCTCCAGAGCCCATTTAATTCACTTCTCTGTGAAGCTGGTTTTCAGCTTTCTTCTGCAATGTGGTACCAAGCAGGGTGCCAGCCAGACCAGGGAAACTGGGTGATGTTGCTTCCTGCATACAAGTAAAGAATTCTTGCTGCTTTGCGTGTGCAACTTGCTCCAGTCCCAAGGCAGAGCAAGGTAAAGGCTGCCTAATGTCGAGCGTGAAAGATGAGCCCGTGGACAACTTTCCTCCTACCGTGTAGCACTTCTCTTCCTGGAGCACCAGTTGCTCCCAGATAATGGATACTCAGGATTTTCTCAGGCACGAGACATGCAGGAGTGGAACATGTTTCCTCACAAAAGAATTTGGCCTTCAATCCCTCAGCTTCCTCCCTTGCTGTCACCTAATAATTTGGAGAAGCTGTTACTTGAACAATGTAGAGAACAGTGTATTCACCAAAGAAAGTGGTGTCTGGTGCTTGACTTGTCTGCATGTTTTGTGCTTGTGGGTTTTTTATTTATTTTCAGATAATTTATTAAGTGGGTTGTAGGAGAGTGTCCTGTGCAGTTGGCTGCACTGGCTTGTGTTTTGAGACGGAAGAACTTGAGAGAGCATCTGGTTTGGAAACTTCCAAACCCCCATATTCCTCACATGGAACCTCCAGCTTCCTGAGGCAGATATGAGGGGGGTGAAGGTAAGAACCACCAGACCTCAGTGACCAGAGATGGGACACAAAGACAGGACTAGGAGTGGAGCTTCACTGCACCTGGTTTGGAGACGATGAAGAGTTGAGGGGGCTGAGCTGAAAAATTATGTGAAAATTCCCAGCTCCATCTGTTTCCTTCCTTTCCCAGAACTTCTGTTACGTGGTTGATGTGGTGCTGGATTCAACTGCAGTGTCCTTCTGCTGTGTGCTCATTCCTAACCTCTTCCTCCCATCCTTGTGTTTTCCCTGGAGAAACATGGACAGTCTGGGGTCGAACGTTGATGCCTTAATAGTGGATGTCCCTGTTTGGGACAAGACCCAGAGGAAAGTCGGATTCTCCAGACACACTGGAGTGCAGAAAGACACTTTGAAGCCCCCAGAGGTGCCCCAAAGATGCTGCAGCCCACATCAGGTGTGGGGGGAGATCTCAACTGTTTTGGATCATCTAGCTGGTTCTTGGGCTTCCTGCTATGCATACCTCTGCTCCTGCTCCAGTTTGGGTTCTCTTTTCCACCTTTTTGTTTGGTTGGGTTGTTTATTGTTTGGGGTTTTTTTGGAAAGTTATCATTGGAATATTTGCATTTTGCACAATGACACACAGCTGGTAATTCTTCAGGGACAGCACTGGGAAATGTTGGATTTTGCCAGAGGTCCATGCAGATTCTCAGATGTAGTGTTGCCAGCACCTCACTTGTGAGTTAATGGTGAGCCATATCCATGGGAGCTTAATGAGTGGAAGAATAAGGAGGTAGTGGTGGAGAGGGACACCTCCAACAGGCATATCATATGTCTGTCCCACAGTAGTGACCCTTCTGGCTGGCTGGAAGTCAAATGGTCTTGGTTTGGAGCATTGCTCAGCCTTTTTTTTCTTGAGTGATTCATTTGTCCATGTAAAATGTCACAATGCTGAACCAGGAAACTCTTGGATGCTTAAAACAGAAGCAAACTAAAGCTGCTAGATTTAACCAACATGGTGTCACTGCTTGGGTCACCGCCTCAGATTCCCTTTCCTGGGTGTATCTCTTTCAAT
>NW_008651050.1:5754-9284 GCF_000695815.1 Acanthisitta chloris | reverse complement strand
AAGAAGGCAGAAACCTGCAGAGTAGGTTTGTACCTGGAGTATCAGGTTAGGTTCTGTCCTGTAGGTACCATGGCCAATGTGGAAAAGGTTTTCCTGCATCACCCCCAAGGCTTTTCAGCCATTCTGAGGGACTGGTGGGATGTTTCTGGTCTGTCCAGCAGCAAGGGAGGAGGTTGTACAGCTGGGCCTGACAAAGTCTGTTGGAGATCATATGCCTCAACAGAAGTAGTAACTATTTTTCCATCTGTCTGGACAGAAGGAAGCTGGGTCTAACTAATGGCTTTATTCTTTTGCTGACATCACAGTTTATTTTTGGTAGCAATCCTTGCTAGGAGCAACCCTAAAAACTTGAACATGTGTGAATTACCTTCTCAATACCTCATGTGTGTTGAGTTGTTTTGAGGTGAGTGTATGCTCAAGACCTCGAGCGGGTTGAGTACTTGTGGACTGATGGTTATTGTGATGAAGCAATGGTCAGGCTGGTGAGGAGAAGGTGTGGGGAAGCCTGAGGTCCCACAAACAGGCTGAATTCTCCCCTTCCCTCTCCACCCTTCCCAACAGGATGATATTTCTGGGTCTTGGTTATCTTGGTGCAACCACATGAGGAGAGTCAAGGCAGAGACATTTTGCTGAGACCCATGAGCTGTTTGGGGCAGTGGCTGTCATGGCTGGGGAGATGCTGTTCCATCTCTGGAAGGATCTCAGTGCCAGGTGGGAAAGCCCAGACTTGTGAGAACACAGAGAGTGAGTACCTCTCTCCCAGCAGGACAAACTGTGGAATATCAGCACTTCTGCCTTTCAGAAAAGGCTCGTTGCTCACAAGGTGGAATGAGGGATTGAAAAATCCCATCTTGTTCCCTTTCCTTTCTTTCAAAAGTGGCCTTAGCTTTTTGCAATACTTGAATAAGTGTGTACCTGCAGAAGACCTTCAGTAGCACAGTGCTAGAGACCTTCTAAGTGACCGTTCTGCAAGGAGCTGTGCACAGCTCCAACTTTCATAGCCCTTTGCTACCTTAAGAATATTAGGAAAATAAAATACTTTCCAGCAGAGAAAAAGCTGAATCTTGTAAGGTATTTAGTGCATCTGAAGTGTTTACAAACCAACTAAAACAGAGAAAAGCAAAACTATTGAACCTATTTGTAATTTAAATGCAAAATTATATACAGATGAAAGAGGATTACTGTAATTAACCTGCATTTACTAGTTTTGGGGTTTTTTTCTTGACTTTACAGAGCCTTTTTTGATACATGTTTGCAAAGCCTTTTGGGAGGCTCTGTCTCCCTGTGTACTGTGGAGATGCTGAAAAGAAACCCTTTTACTGTGTTAAGTGTAAATAACCTGGTAACTTGGGGTTTGGGCCAGTTTCAGCTAATGTTCACATCCACAGCAGCTTTGCACAGTAGACAGATCCAAGGATGTGGAGGGGTTGGGGTTTTCTTTTTTGTAATTAAGACCTGTAAAATAACCAGGGTGGTCCCTGTGTACACCAGTGTAAATATCTTTGGTAATTGAAATGTACTTTAAGAGAACAAAATCTGTAAATAAACTGATTTATAAATTAATCTCGTTTCCTGGTTTGTATAAAATGGAGCTTTATGGTTGCTGATTCTGAAGGTGTCTTGGAGACTCGTCCCTTGCACATTCCCCTTTGTGTCTGATGTTGTGCTTGGGATGCCAATCACAGTCCACAAAATCCTATTAGAGTTGCCTTAATTATAATCATAACATTGTTAGAATTTCCTTGTGTTAAAGCCAAGTGTTGATAAAACTAGAAAACTGCTTTGAGCAATCATTGCAGGAGTGCGCTGCGGGAGAAGAGCTACTTCTTGCACATGATTATTTAGAACAGGTTTTTAAAACTCATGGCTTAAAACAGTTTTTTGAAGGAAGCTATTTTTATGCTAAAGGACAGTCTTGAAATTAAATTCTTCAGAGCCTCGTTCTTGTTTTGTATCTCTCAATTAGGCTCTAGACCAGCACCACTCACTTCTTCACCAAGGGGACAAATGTTGCTCCCTGGAAACTTTGTGTTGGTAGAACTTGCCTAAATCTTTGCTGTTTCCTTTCCAGAAAAGCAGAGCCAAACCACACCACTCTTAACACGTGAAAGGTCCTAGAGGTCTGTCAGAGAACAGCTGAGCACCTGCAGTGCCAAACCACAGGTGTGTGGGCACGTGGCAAGCGAGTGGCAGTGTGAAGTGTCTAAGACCAGGAGCACAGGTGTTTGTTCAGCCTCCTCAGTGCCTGCAGCTGCTGCTGCTCCAGTACCTCTGGTTTGTTTTGGTGTGTAAAGCCCAGCAGAAAAGACTTTGCTTTCCATTTTCTACAGACCTCTACAAAACACTGCATTGGTCTTTTCAGCGTGGAGGACACTGTGTGAGAGGGCACAGTCTGCTCCTCACTGCTCTCCTCTGCCTGGGAGGGGTGTTTGCATTAAATGGGAGGGACCTGTGAGAACTAACCCTTGCCAAAGCATTGCTCTATGCTGAGCAGTTATTTGTTCTTTGCTTTTCCTTAGCAGAGGTACCTCACTGGGGAGGAGGACTTGCTGCATTCAGATTTTCATTATGGAAACAGCTTTGCTGCAGTCCCGTGATGCCAGTGTAGGAATAGTTCTCAGCGGAGCGTGTCGGGAACACCATCCCCAGCCCTTGTACAGAAAGAAACACATCACAGCCCTCTGAGCTTGAGGGTTGAACCAGCCAAAGCGCTGTGGTGGGTTGTTTGATGGCCAAAGGGCTGAGACAGAGTGGTGGTGCAGCCTCTGTGCACTCATTAGTGAGCAGCAGGAGAGCATCCGTGTCGTGCCTTTCCTCGCCCTGCAGCGATGTTGCTCCACGAGTCCTGTGTTTTTGGACAGTGATCTACTTGCAGCCGTCAGCATCCATCCCTGGAAGCGGCTTAGAGTGCATTTCACGTTGGAAAAAAGATTGATCTGCACTGCTCTGGCTGAAGAACTGGCTTCCTTTAGAAACAGCGCGGGCGGTGGGAACGCGGCCAAGGCTCTCCGGCGGGTGACACAGCAAACTGCTGCATTGCTGCTGCTGTCCTTGCCCAGGATGCCCAGTAATCAGCGTGATGAAGGCTCTCATTTCCTCATTTGCAAGTCCATGTTGCTTCACTTTGGTGCTGACTTTCTACCGTGGTGTTTGTGCAACTCTTCCCAGAGCCCTTGGAGCGCCGCTGCCTTTGACAGCCATTTCACCTGTGGACCTGGTGAAACTCCCTCCCGGGTTGGGCAATGGCAAGCAGCTGCCTCCCAGATGGCATGCTGGATTGAGTGGGACTGTTTTGGTGCCTCCCTTCCTGGGTACCACCCACTCCCAGGTGCCTCCCCGGGGTTGTGCCAGCTGCAGCTGTCTCACGTCCTACAAAGTGCTGGAGCACTTGAAGTGTTGACTCTGCTCCAGACATTGCTGTGCCCTGTCTAGTGCAAGGGCTTCTGCAAGGTCCAGACTCTCATTAACACAGCCCTGGGATGAAAAGGAGCTGGTGGGGAGCTGCTGAGTGCCAGCAGCTCCCTTCAGAG
>NW_008651050.1:1713-5693 GCF_000695815.1 Acanthisitta chloris | reverse complement strand
AGATGAGATGTGATGGAGTTTGAAAGCACTCTCTGGGATGCAGGTCCTGTGGGGGAGGGAAGGGCACCCCATGAGACCCAAAAACTGGAGCAAACAAAACCTGTATTCCCAACCCTGCACCTTCCTGCCTCCTCCTGAATAAGATCCTGCAGAAATTTGGGGAAAAGGAGGAGAATGGAGCCGTCAAGAATAGAGCAGTTCTGTTTGGGAGGGTGAGGGTTGGGCAGGACCAGGGGCATAGAGGGACACTTGGAGCATAGCTGCCTTCATTTGCCTGCCAAGTGTGCTGTGTGAGGATGGCCTGGAGCAGGTCTGGTTGGTTCTTGCTCTGAATGTTTCTCTTGGCCTCAGTTTTCCAGTCCTTTGCTCTACCTGTACAAGATGTGCTCTGTCCCTTGGGCTGTGTTCCCTCCCTGATGTTAGTTTCCATTACCTTCCCCTTGCAGGCTGACTTGTCTGTCACCACACTGAGAAATCTAGGCTAACTCAAACTAGGATTTTGTCTTAAGAGTTTGCAGGAAGTGGAATTAACACTGGTTCTAGGGGGTGTCCCAGAGATTTTATTTTCTTTTATTCCAGCAAAATAAAGAAGGCTGCAGTGGATCCCAGCCTTCATGCTCCTTGGCTTGAAGAGCTCAGCAAGGAGCCTGGTCCACATCCATGTCTGATGAAGAGGTGATGGAGCCAGGTCTGCTCAGTGAACCTGGGGTTGGGCACAGCAATCCTTGCCAGGTGAGACTTTGCTTACGTTGCAGGACTACTGTCACAGCAGGAGAGGAGTGCTCAGTTGTCATCCCTGTGGTATTCTCAGTTTCATGCACTGCAATTAAACCACCTGCCAAATAATGATGTGGCAGATCTGGGCGGTGTGGCCTCCTCTGATCTTCTCCTGGAAGCCTGGGCAGGTGAGCTGGAGTGGAAAACACCTGCTCTGTGCAACCTGGCTCATGGTGATCATTTATGACTGTTAGTAGATCTTAAATTTGTAGGTAAAATGCTTCCTCCCCAGACACACCAATAACAGTTCCTTCTGGTCCTCTCGGGTTCCTCGGAAAAGAGCAAGGGCAGCACCGCTGCGTCCTTTAGAGCAGGGATGAATCAGCAGAGGTGAATAGCAGAGAGGTTGGAACTGCTGTAGTCTCTCTGCAGACACAAAGTACGTGAACACATTCATCACATCCTGAGAATGCACCCCGGATTTGCTTTTACACCTCTTGTTATTACAGGCTGGTTGGGCTTGAAAGGTAGAAATCAACTGTTTCCGACCAAGCCTGTCTCACAGAGTCAGCAATTCCCAGCTCCCAGTAGGGGCTATGAGGGGCTTTCCTGGTCTTCACAGGTGTAAGCCCAGCAGAGGTGATGTGGGAAGCAGTCAGGGTTCACATCCAGTCTGTGTTATTCCCTGTCTCAGCAAAGCTGGCAGGTTATGGCACAGACACTGCCAAAGGCCTTGTCTGAAGCCGTGTCTCAGTGGAGGTGTGACTTGTGCCACTAGTGGAAAAGTACCACCTGGATTGGGATATCTGGGAGGTGACAGGTGGCACAATTTCCATTCACTCTCTGAGATTCTTTGGACATGCCAGTCAGAGAAATGAGGCTCTTTCTTTTCCTTACAGAAGGACCATGCTTGGCACAGTGCTGTGCTGCAGAGGGCTAAGGGCTTCACTGAGCTCATTACTCCCATCTTGTGAAGCTGAAGGGAGAGGAAAGCTGCTGAGCCTCCTCTACAACTGGTATTTCCAAGGAGCTTGCAGGAGAGCTGGATACAAACTTCCCGGAGTGGCCTCCGAAATGCCAGTGCTGGGTGACGGAGCTGCCATGATTGTGTTATGAGTCTTGCATCGGTTGCGTGTTTCCCTTGGAGTCAGTTCCTGGAATCACACAATTAGGTAGGAACGTGTTCTTTAATATTCAAGGAAGAAAGTCCATTTCAGGATCTCCCTGTGGCCCCGAACCTTCACAGCTAAAGGGAAACAAGGGAACATCCTGGCTCAGCTTACCTGGCCATTTTGAGCTATTCATGCTTTTAAAGATGGACAATAAGTGCCTTTTCCCCATTTTTTGAAACATAGACCTTTCTATCACTTCAGGGGCTGAATACATAAAACCCAACTGCTCTTTCCTTGTCTCCTCTTTAACCCAGCACAGAGGCAATCTGAGTAGCTCTGTATCCGTGAAAATGATCCATTTTGGGTGCACAAAACAAGTTCTGCAGGGCCTGAGTGATTTTGATGAGATCCTGGCAGCCTTTGAGGCTCTCAGCCTGTTGATGTTGCCCACACCTCATTGACTTCAAGGAGATTCCTGTTGGGTGTTAGTCTGGGAAAGGAGATTTTAGAGCTGATGAGCTTAATGAACTAAAGCCACCACTCAGCTGCTGCACAGGGACTTGTGCAGCATGGGAACCTCTGTGGCCATCCTTAGCCCATGGCCTTGCTGTGTCGGAGTGAAGCACAGCTCCCAAAGTTAAGGATGCTGAGGTGGGAGCTGAAGGCTTTGCTGTGAAAACCAAGCAGGTTCCTAAATGTGCCACAGGAGCCTAAAGCTGGACTTTAAGTCTGGCTGTGGCTCAGCAGGCAGGTATCCAGTACCCATCCCTGGCTTTGCTGCCTGCAGGCTCCACTGGCAGTGAGGACAAAAAGGCAGACAGTGCTGGGAGGGCGTTGCTAAAACCTCCCCAGACTTCTACTGCTTCTTGATTGCTTTTAATTAATCTTTGTTACTCTCAAATCCATCTTTTAAAAGGTTGTTTTGAAATCTCTCCATCTTTGGCTTTCTCTACCCTGTCTCAGGGTGTTCCACAACAAAAATCCTACTCTTCCCAGTTTGAGGTGGAAGAAAAGCCTCATCTCTTTGCTTTTCAGCAGTGTTAAAAGCAAAAAGAAAAAGGCTTTTGGGGCAAGTCTGTGCGTGGAGAGCTCCACACCCTGCCCCCGAAGGAGGCTGTTGCCTGGGGAGCCGTGGGGATGGGACGTGCCAGTTGGGCAGTCGGGTTGTCGCAGCATCCCTGGCTGTTCCCGTGGCAGCAGGAAGCAGGAGCATCCCCACCCCAGGGCTTCAGTGGATGAGCAATGGCATGGCTCACCTCAAAAGGAGCTGGAGCCCTAGGGTGCAGGCTCTCGCCCCTCTACCTTAGGGTTAGATGCTGCTTTTGCATCTAAAAAAAGATTCAAGGAATTTGGGCTGCCTGGGAGGAAGGAGTGAGCTGGATGGGGAGGATGCCGGCAATTATGCTGGTGCTAAGCACCTCTCCTTCACCTTGATAACTTAATCAAGCTGATGAGTCCTGAAAATAAAGGCTTTAGCCCAGGGTAAAATAACGGGGATGACATCCCTAAGCATGGAGATTTCTGTATTTCAGTTTCCAGCTGGATGAAGACAAGCCCTGGTGAGGTCTCTGGCAGTAGTGAGGGATCACCTTTCAGAGCAGCCCTGCACCGGTCAGGCTGCATCTCTCTCCCTCCTAGTTGGACAGTGAGGTGCGATAATCCCTTAAGCATTTAATTATAGCTGGCAGGGCTGGAGCAGAACATCTTCTGCCCTGTCCCCTGCAGCCTGGACCCGCAGAGGATGGGCGGGAGCAATCCCGTGGCTTGTGTGACAGGGTCTGTCCCAAGCCAGGCTGTCAGGGGAGCCCCACTGCTCCCAGAGCTGTGCCCTGTTCTCCGCTGCCCCAGCCAGGCTGGGCTCTGGCTGGCTTGTTTTTCTAGCATGGCAAGTCTGCCTAAAGTACCTAGGTGGGGCCCAGCATGGGTAATGGCCTTCCTGGGGACAGAGCCAGCAACTAGTCCCCAACCAACCATGAGTAGACCCAGTGCCAGGGGCTCCCTGGCCTCAGGGACTGGGAAGGGAGGGGAGAGATGGATTTTGGGGCTGTGTCCACCCTGGCAGTGCCTGGCACTGCCCCGGGGCACTGAGCAACGGGCACCTTCCGTCCAGAGCTGGTGACGTGGGTGCGTGCGTGAGCGAGGGCACGGCTG
>NW_008651050.1:1186-1637 GCF_000695815.1 Acanthisitta chloris | reverse complement strand
CGTGGCCGGGGCCGGCCCGCCCTGCCACTAGCCCAGGTTGCTCCAAGGCCCATCCAACCTGCCCTAGAACACTCCCGGGGATGGGACAGCCACAGCTTCTCTGGACAACCTGTGTCAGTGCCTCAGCACCCTCACAGGGGAGAATTGTTTTCTCTAATATCTAATTAAAAACTAATTTCTTTTGGTTTGAACCCATTCCCTTGAAGGGGCCACTGGGAAAGGAAAGCTGGTTTTTTGGGGTGTAGGAGCTAGACTTCTGGGAGCATCACTGGTTATCCTTACTGGGCACCCCGGCAGTGTTGTAGCAGGGGCATTGGGGTCTCCAGGCAGAGGGTTCTCTGGGTGGTGCCTAGCAACACTATCTGGTATCAGGGCATCCCACCAGGATGCTGAATCATAGAATTTTTAGGGATTGGAATGGACCTTAGAGATCATTGAGTCCCAACACATA
>NW_008651050.1:0-1156 GCF_000695815.1 Acanthisitta chloris | reverse complement strand
TCATCCAACCTGGCTGTGAACACTGCCAGGGTTGGGGCAGCCACAGCCTCCCTGGGCAACCTGGGACAGTGTCTCACCACCCTCACAGGGAAAAACTTTTTCCTAATATCTAGCCTAAATTTCTCCTCCTTTAATTTGAACCTGTTACCCCTTGTCCTGTCACTGTAGCTCCTAACACAGAGTCCCTCTCCAGTTTCACTGTAGCCCCTTCAGATACTGAAAGGCTGCTGTGAGATCTCCACACAACCTTCTCCTCTCCAGGATGAACAACCCCAACTCCCTCAGCCTGTCCTCAGAGGGGAGAGTTGCTCCAGTCCTCTTATCAACCTTGTGGCCTCCTCTGGACTCATCCCAACACTTACTGGTGGCACCGTACTTTGGGGGCTGAATCAGCTGCTTTCACCATTCCTTGCTTTTTGAGAACTTTATCATTTCATGCCTTCTACCCATTCAGGGGAGGGTAACGGCGCAGCGGGGTGTGTGTGCCCGGTGCCCGGGGCTGTGTGCCCGTGCCTCTGTGCCGTATCCCCTGAGCTCTCTGCCCGTGGCTCTGTGCCGTGTCCCCGGTGCCCGTGGCTCTGTGCCGTATCCCCTGAGCTCTCTGCCCGTGGCTCTGTGCCGTGTCCCCGGTGCCCGTGGCTCTGTGCCGTATCCCCTGAGCTCTCTGCCCGTGGCTCTGTGCCGTGTCCCCGGTGCCCGTGGCTCTGTGCCGTATCCCCTGAGCTCTCTGCCCGTGGCTCTGTGCCGTGTCCCCGGTGCCCGTGGCTCTGTGCCGTATCCCCTGAGCTCTCTGCCCGTGGCTCTGTGCCGTGTCCCCGGTGCCCGTGGCTCTGTGCCGTATCCCCTGAGCTCTCTGCCCGTGGCTCTGTGCCGTGTCCCCGGTGCCCGTGGCTCTGTGCCGTATCCCCTGAGCTCTCTGCCCGTGGCTCTGTGCCGTGTCCCCGGTGCCCGTGGCTCTGTGCCGTATCCCCTGAGCTCTCTGCCCGTGGCTCTGTGCCGTGTCCCCGGTGCCCGTGGCTCTGTGCCGTATCCCCTGAGCTCTCTGCCCGTGGCTCTGTGCCGTGTCCCCGGTGCCCGTGGCTCTGTGCCGTATCCCCTGAGCTCTCTGCCCGTGGCTCTGTGCCGTGTCCCCGGTGCCCGTGGCTCTGTGCCGTAT
>NW_008651049.1:0-201 GCF_000695815.1 Acanthisitta chloris | reverse complement strand
TTTTTTTTTTTTGGGTTTTCTGCCTCTAACCTATTAAAGAGATTCTTTATCTTGAAGCACTTGCAAAAAATTTCACCTGTTATTTTTATTTTTTTTTTCATGCTGTTTCCAAACTTTTGGATGAGTTTGGTTTATTTTTATTTTGGTTTTTTTTTTGGGGTTGGGGGTCAAGCAAAAAAAAAAAGAAAATAAAAGGGGGGG
>NW_008651048.1:54747-55863 GCF_000695815.1 Acanthisitta chloris | reverse complement strand
AACAAGCAAAATATATATATTTTGCAAATGTATGTAACTATTACAAACACACAGGTGTGCTTACAGGTTTTTTATATATATTTTCAGGGTGAGACTTACTGATTCTGCACAGTTCTCTCTCTACAAAACACTCTTCTGTTTTCTACCATGAGAGTGCAGTGACTTGTCTGCTGGACTTGGTGACTTGTTTCTCTGACATGTCTCATTCTTGCACAGAAAAGAAAGGTAAGAAAACTCATGTTTCTGCATTTGGTTACTCTTGCAAGCATTAATATATTTTGTGGTTTATGTACTAACCACAGAAACAAGTATATAGCAAAAATGATGGTACTTACCTATAATCAAAGGTTAAAGGCAGTATGAACCAAAACCAAAAAAGCCTGTGAACCACTGTTACATTTTCACTGGCTTCATAAAAAAACGAGGAAAATGCACACCCTTTTTTTTCCCACCCATTTGCTCTATTGCTTTATTTTAAGGGAAATATGAGAATTATAGTATTAAAGGTATATCCTTTAATATTTAATTTTTTTTTTTACTTATGTTGCACTCTACACATGTATATGTTTATACTGTTTCCCCCCCACAAAACACCCTGAAAGTTTGGAGAAGAGCAAGGAAACCTATACATTTAATTTAAACAGTACTTAAGTGGTAAGTTAGAGGAGCTGTAAAACCTCGAAGAGATTTTCACCTTCTCCCTGTCGATACATTTAAACAAACCGTTATTATAGTAGCAGTGCTCTGGTCATAAGCTGCTATTGTTTAGGTTGCATAACACCTTTTCTAAATTCCTCTTTAGTCTTGAAAACCTTCACCACTCAGGCTGAAAATCCTCTGGTTTTTGCACTACCTGGGGCTGAATTTTAATGGCAAGTTCAGGCTAAAGCAGTTGTGCCATTTGTCAGTGAGGGGAGAATAAATAAACAAACAGCTCTATTCATTGCAAAATTAGTGCATATGACCCACTTGTTTATTTATTTTGTCCGTTTTTGTCTTCTCTTTTAACTGAAACACATTTTAGAAGTAATTTCCTCTTGCAAGCTGCTAAGGTGCAGACGCTGAATTGTATGCATTCCTGAGGATTACTGCACTTCGCACTCCTTTTATAGTGCA